>NW_027207884.1:0-62149 GCF_963455315.2 Globicephala melas
ATTGAACTTGTACGGTAAACGAGGTTCTTGTAAACAGAGGCGTCCCAAACATTGGGGTGGCTGTGTCTTTTTGATTTTAATTTCCCTAAGCTATAGGACCATAAGTGGAAGTGCCCTAGGCTCTGTTGCTTTGTTTTTTAGATGTTTCAGGAAACACCATACACTTCTCCCGAGTGTCTGTTGGCAATTTACATCCCGCCCATCAGCATAACAAGGCTCCCAGTTCTCCATGGCCTGTCCTGCCTTTCTGGATTTTACACTTTTTTCAGATGGCCCTTTTGACCGGGGGGAAGTGAGACTTCATTGTAGTGCAGATTTCCTTTGCAAGCTTGCTTGGTTGGCCAAAAAGGGCGTATGCGTTTTTTCCTGAATATATTCAGGAAAAAACGCATACGCCCTTTTTGGCCAAGTGCATCATTGTGGACGTTCTGCCTCTTTTCCTATGCTTTCAATGCAATTCCAGTCTACCTCCTGAAATCGGTTTCCTGCAATTCTGCCCTGCTTTCAAGTCCTCTTGGCAGCCTTACTTCAGTATATTTTTGGACGATAGTTGTCATTTATAACTCTGCAGGTTTGTGAATTACAGTGCCCCTGAGCTCCTTTCTTCAACTCGTTTTCTTGTGAGCTGGCCGCAACACCGCAGGATGGCTTCAGGCCCTAATCTGGTTCCGGCACGGCACGCTGAGCCTTTGGTTATTTCCTCTTCCTGGTGGGAAATGAGAGTTAAATTTGCCCGTCCAGACACCTCCAGCTAGTCTCTCATTGGTTCTCGCTATTCCTGTTCATCTTCCGCAGAAATTGCAAACTGGGCCAAACAGGAGGTTAAAGGGACTGACTCTCCAAGTCGGGAGAGTGTTAGTAAAGCGTCTGGAATGTTGCACCCGAGTACCAGGGTACGAAAACTGAGACATATTTGAACACGTCTCCCGATCACATGGTTGATCATACTCTAGGTTCCACATGCATGTTTTAGCTGAAGGAAGAATACCTTAAACCTGGGTAGTTGAAACCCGTGGAATGGGTACCATGCAATATGACTTCAAAGGGTCTTCATTTGCTCACCGAACCTCTCCAATCCTATCACTGCTGCGTTTATGTCCCTGTACACATGCTTGATTCTCTTTCGGAGACATAGCAATCCATAGGTTTTAAGATACTTAAGAGTCAGGTACATTCTTAGGCGTTTAATATGCGGTGTTGAGTCCATTTCGTTGAGCAAGGAGTAGCTCTTGTCTATTCCATATTTGGCTTAAGGAACTTTATCTGTGCTCATTTCAATCTCTGGTTTTATGCAGCACCCCAACTCACCTTTACCCTTAAACAAGCATAAGTTGGTTTTCTAAATTTGAGACCCTGTTCTGTTCTGTAATTCAGTTCCTGTGTAGCCAAGTTTACATTCCGTGTATTACTGATATCTTATGATGTTTCTTTTTCTGTGTGACTTATTTCAGTTAGAATCATCGTACCTGAATCCACTCATTGTGCTGCTACGGGCCTGATGACATAGATTTCACTGCTGAGTGATACTGCATTGTACGTAAGTACCACAAGTTCTTTATCCATTTTTCACTTTCTGTGATATTGAACTTGTACGGTAAACGAGGTTCTTGTAAACAGAGGCGTCCCAAACATTGGGGTGGCTGTGTCTTTTTGATTTTAATTTCCCTAAGCTATAGGACCATAAGTGGAAGTGCCCTAGGCTCTGTTGCTTTGTTTTTTAGATGTTTCAGGAAACACCATACACTTCTCCCGAGTGTCTGTTGGCAGTTTACATCCCGCCCATCAGCATAACAAGGCTCCCAGTTCTCCATGGCCTGTCCTGCCTTTCTGGATTTTACACTTTTTTCAGATGGCCCTTTTGACCGGGGGGAAGTGAGACTTCATTGTAGTGCAGATTTCCTTTGCAAGCTTGCTTGGTTGGCCAAAAAGGGCGTATGCGTTTTTTCCTGAATATATTCAGGAAAAAACGCATACGCCCTTTTTGGCCAAGTGCATCATTGTGGACGTTCTGCCTCTTTTCCTATGCTTTCAATGCAATTCCAGTCTACCTCCTGAAATCGGTTTCCTGCAATTCTGCCCCGCTTTCAAGTCCTCTTGGCAGCCTTACTTCAGTATATTTTTGGACGATAGTTGTCATTTATAACTCTGCAGGTTTGTGAATTACAGTGCCCCTGAGCTCCTTTCTTCAACTCGTTTTCTTGTGAGCTGGCCGCAACACCGCAGGATGGCTTCAGGCCCTAATCTGGTTCCGGCACGGCACGCTGAGCCTTTGGTTATTTCCTCTTCCTGGTGGGAAATGAGAGTTAAATTTGCCCGTCCAGACACCTCCAGCTAGTCTCTCATTGGTTCTCGCTATTCCTGTTCATCTTCCGCAGAAATTTCAAACTGGGCCAAACAGGAGGTTAAAGGGACTGACTCTCCAAGTCGGGAGAGTGTTAGTAAAGCGTCTGGAATGTTGCACCCGAGTACCAGGGTACGAAAACTGAGACATATTTGAACACGTCTCCCGATCACATGGTTGATCATACTCTAGGTTCCACATGCATGTTTTAGCTGAAGGAAGAATACCTTAAACCTGGGTAGTTGAAACCCGTGGAATGGGTACCATGCAATATGACTTCAAAGGGTCTTCATTTGCTCACCGAACCTCTCCAATCCTATCACTGCTGCGTTTATGTCCCTGTACACATGCTTGATTCTCTTTCGGAGACATAGCAATCCATAGGTTTTAAGATACTTAAGAGTCAGGTACATTCTTAGGCGTTTAATATGCGGTGTTGAGTCCATTTCGTTGAGCAAGGAGTAGCTCTTGTCTATTCCATATTTGGCTTAAGGAACTTTATCTGTGCTCATTTCAATCTCTGGTTTTATGCAGCACCCCAACTCACCTTTACCCTTAAACAAGCATAAGTTGGTTTTCTAAATTTGAGACCCTGTTCTGTTCTGTAATTCAGTTCCTGTGTAGCCAAGTTTACATTCCGTGTATTACTGATATCTTATGATGTTTCTTTTTCTGTGTGACTTATTTCAGTTAGAATCATCGTACCTGAATCCACTCATTGTGCTGCTACGGGCCTGATGACATAGATTTCACTGCTGAGTGATACTGCATTGTACGTAAGTACCACAAGTTCTTTATCCATTTTTCACTTTCTGTGATATTGAACTTGTACGGTAAACGAGGTTCTTGTAAACAGAGGCGTCCCAAACATTGGGGTGGCTGTGTCTTTTTGATTTTAATTTCCCTAAGCTATAGGACCATAAGTGGAAGTGCCCTAGGCTCTGTTGCTTTGTTTTTTAGATGTTTCAGGAAACACCATACACTTCTCCCGAGTGTCTGTTGGCAGTTTACATCCCGCCCATCAGCATAACAAGGCTCCCAGTTCTCCATGGCCTGTCCTGCCTTTCTGGATTTTACACTTTTTTCAGATGGCCCTTTTGACCGGGGGGAAGTGAGACTTCATTGTAGTGCAGATTTCCTTTGCAAGCTTGCTTGGTTGGCCAAAAAGGGCGTATGCGTTTTTTCCTGAATATATTCAGGAAAAAACGCATACGCCCTTTTTGGCCAAGTGCATCATTGTGGACGTTCTGCCTCTTTTCCTATGCTTTCAATGCAATTCCAGTCTACCTCCTGAAATCGGTTTCCTGCAATTCTGCCCTGCTTTCAAGTCCTCTTGGCAGCCTTACTTCAGTATATTTTTGGACGATAGTTGTCATTTATAACTCTGCAGGTTTGTGAATTACAGTGCCCCTGAGCTCCTTTCTTCAACTCGTTTTCTTGTGAGCTGGCCGCAACACCGCAGGATGGCTTCAGGCCCTAATCTGGTTCCGGCACGGCACGCTGAGCCTTTGGTTATTTCCTCTTCCTGGTGGGAAATGAGAGTTAAATTTGCCCGTCCAGACACCTCCAGCTAGTCTCTCATTGGTTCTCGCTATTCCTGTTCATCTTCCGCAGAAATTGCAAACTGGGCCAAACAGGAGGTTAAAGGGACTGACTCTCCAAGTCGGGAGAGTGTTAGTAAAGCGTCTGGAATGTTGCACCCGAGTACCAGGGTACGAAAACTGAGACATATTTGAACACGTCTCCCGATCACATGGTTGATCATACTCTAGGTTCCACATGCATGTTTTAGCTGAAGGAAGAATACCTTAAACCTGGGTAGTTGAAACCCGTGGAATGGGTACCATGCAATATGACTTCAAAGGGTCTTCATTTGCTCACCGAACCTCTCCAATCCTATCACTGCTGCGTTTATGTCCCTGTACACATGCTTGATTCTCTTTCGGAGACATAGCAATCCATAGGTTTTAAGATACTTAAGAGTCAGGTACATTCTTAGGCGTTTAATATGCGGTGTTGAGTCCATTTCGTTGAGCAAGGAGTAGCTCTTGTCTATTCCATATTTGGCTTAAGGAACTTTATCTGTGCTCATTTCAATCTCTGGTTTTATGCAGCACCCCAACTCACCTTTACCCTTAAACAAGCATAAGTTGGTTTTCTAAATTTGAGACCCTGTTCTGTTCTGTAATTCAGTTCCTGTGTAGCCAAGTTTACATTCCGTGTATTACTGATATCTTATGATGTTTCTTTTTCTGTGTGACTTATTTCAGTTAGAATCATCGTACCTGAATCCACTCATTGTGCTGCTACGGGCCTGATGACATAGATTTCACTGCTGAGTGATACTGCATTGTACGTAAGTACCACAAGTTCTTTATCCATTTTTCACTTTCTGTGATATTGAACTTGTACGGTAAACGAGGTTCTTGTAAACAGAGGCGTCCCAAACATTGGGGTGGCTGTGTCTTTTTGATTTTAATTTCCCTAAGCTATAGGACCATAAGTGGAAGTGCCCTAGGCTCTGTTGCTTTGTTTTTTAGATGTTTCAGGAAACACCATACACTTCTCCCGAGTGTCTGTTGGCAGTTTACATCCCGCCCATCAGCATAACAAGGCTCCCAGTTCTCCATGGCCTGTCCTGCCTTTCTGGATTTTACACTTTTTTCAGATGGCCCTTTTGACCGGGGGGAAGTGAGACTTCATTGTAGTGCAGATTTCCTTTGCAAGCTTGCTTGGTTGGCCAAAAAGGGCGTATGCGTTTTTCCTGAATATATTCAGGAAAAAACGCATACGCCCTTTTTGGCCAAGTGCATCATTGTGGACGTTCTGCCTCTTTTCCTATGCTTTCAATGCAATTCCAGTCTACCTCCTGAAATCGGTTTCCTGCAATTCTGCCCCGCTTTCAAGTCCTCTTGGCAGCCTTACTTCAGTATATTTTTGGACGATAGTTGTCATTTATAACTCTGCAGGTTTGTGAATTACAGTGCCCCTGAGCTCCTTTCTTCAACTCGTTTTCTTGTGAGCTGGCCGCAACACCGCAGGATGGCTTCAGGCCCTAATCTGGTTCCGGCACGGCACGCTGAGCCTTTGGTTATTTCCTCTTCCTGGTGGGAAATGAGAGTTAAATTTGCCCGTCCAGACACCTCCAGCTAGTCTCTCATTGGTTCTCGCTATTCCTGTTCATCTTCCGCAGAAATTGCAAACTGGGCCAAACAGGAGGTTAAAGGGACTGACTCTCCAAGTCGGGAGAGTGTTAGTAAAGCGTCTGGAATGTTGCACCCGAGTACCAGGGTACGAAAACTGAGACATATTTGAACACGTCTCCCGATCACATGGTTGATCATACTCTAGGTTCCACATGCATGTTTTAGCTGAAGGAAGAATACCTTAAACCTGGGTAGTTGAAACCCGTGGAATGGGTACCATGCAATATGACTTCAAAGGGTCTTCATTTGCTCACCGAACCTCTCCAATCCTATCACTGCAGCGTTTATGTCCCTGTACACATGCTTGATTCTCTTTCGGAGACATAGCAATCCATACGTTTTAAGATACTTAAGAGTCAGGTACATTCTTAGGCGTTTAATATGGGGTGTTGAGTCCATTTCGTTGAGCAAGGAGTAGCTCTTGTCTATTCCATATTTGGCTTAAGGAACTTTATCTGTGCTCATTTCAATCTCTGGTTTTATGCAGCACCCCAACTCACCTTTACCCTTAAACAAGCATAAGTTGGTTTTCTAAATTTGAGACCCTGTTCTGTTCTGTAATTCAGTTCCTGTGTAGCCAAGTTTACATTCCGTGTATTACTGATATCTTATGATGTTTCTTTTTCTGTGTGACTTATTTCAGTTAGAATCATCGTACCTGAATCCACTCATTGTGCTGCTACGGGCCTGATGACATAGATTTCACTGCTGAGTGATACTGCATTGTACGTAAGTACCACAAGTTCTTTATCCATTTTTCACTTTCTGTGATATTGAACTTGTACGGTAAACGAGGTTCTTGTAAACAGAGGCGTCCCAAACATTGGGGTGGCTGTATCTTTTTGATTTTAATTTCCCTAAGCTATAGGACCATAAGTGGAAGTGCCCTAGGCTCTGTTGCTTTGTTTTTTAGATGTTTCAGGAAACACCATACACTTCTCCCGAGTGTCTGTTGGCAGTTTACATCCCGCCCATCAGCATAACAAGGCTCCCAGTTCTCCATGGCCTGTCCTGCCTTTCTGGATTTTACACTTTTTTCAGATGGCCCTTTTGACCGGGGGGAAGTGAGACTTCATTGTAGTGCAGATTTCCTTTGCAAGCTTGCTTGGTTGGCCAAAAAGGGCGTATGCGTTTTTTCCTGAATATATTCAGGAAAAAACGCATACGCCCTTTTTGGCCAAGTGCATCATTGTGGACGTTCTGCCTCTTTTCCTATGCTTTCAATGCAATTCCAGTCTACCTCCTGAAATCGGTTTCCTGCAATTCTGCCCCGCTTTCAAGTCCTCTTGGCAGCCTTACTTCAGTATATTTTTGGACGATAGTTGTCATTTATAACTCTGCAGGTTTGTGAATTACAGTGCCCCTGAGCTCCTTTCTTCAACTCGTTTTCTTGTGAGCTGGCCGCAACACCGCAGGATGGCTTCAGGCCCTAATCTGGTTCCGGCACGGCACGCTGAGCCTTTGGTTATTTCCTCTTCCTGGTGGGAAATGAGAGTTAAATTTGCCCGTCCAGACACCTCCAGCTAGTCTCTCATTGGTTCTCGCTATTCCTGTTCATCTTCCGCAGAAATTGCAAACTGGGCCAAACAGGAGGTTAAAGGGACTGACTCTCCAAGTGGGGAGAGTGTTAGTAAAGCGTCTGGAATGTTGCACCCGAGTACCAGGGTACGAAAACTGAGACATATTTGAACACGTCTCCCGATCACATGGTTGATCATACTCTAGGTTCCACATGCATGTTTTAGCTGAAGGAAGAATACCTTAAACCTGGGTAGTTGAAACCCGTGGAATGGGTACCATGCAATATGACTTCAAAGGGTCTTCATTTGCTCACCGAACCTCTCCAATCCTATCACTGCTGCGTTTATGTCCCTGTACACATGCTTGATTCTCTTTCGGAGACATAGCAATCCATAGGTTTTAAGATACTTAAGAGTCAGGTACATTCTTAGGCGTTTAATATGCGGTGTTGAGTCCATTTCGTTGAGCAAGGAGTAGCTCTTGTCTATTCCATATTTGGCTTAAGGAACTTTATCTGTGCTCATTTCAATCTCTGGTTTTATGCAGCACCCCAACTCACCTTTACCCTTAAACAAGCATAAGTTGGTTTTCTAAATTTGAGACCCTGTTCTGTTCTGTAATTCAGTTCCTGTGTAGCCAAGTTTACATTCCGTGTATTACTGATATCTTATGATGTTTCTTTTTCTGTGTGACTTATTTCAGTTAGAATCATCGTACCTGAATCCACTCATTGTGCTGCTACGGGCCTGATGACATAGATTTCACTGCTGAGTGATACTGCATTGTACGTAAGTACCACAAGTTCTTTATCCATTTTTCACTTTCTGTGATATTGAACTTGTACGGTAAACGAGGTTCTTGTAAACAGAGGCGTCCCAAACATTGGGGTGGCTGTGTCTTTTTGATTTTAATTTCCCTAAGCTATAGGACCATAAGTGGAAGTGCCCTAGGCTCTGTTGCTTTGTTTTTTAGATGTTTCAGGAAACACCATACACTTCTCCCGAGTGTCTGTTGGCAGTTTACATCCCGCCCATCAGCATAACAAGGCTCCCAGTTCTCCATGGCCTGTCCTGCCTTTCTGGATTTTACACTTTTTTCAGATGGCCCTTTTGACCGGGGGGAAGTGAGACTTCATTGTAGTGCAGATTTCCTTTGCAAGCTTGCTTGGTTGGCCAAAAAGGGCGTATGCGTTTTTTCCTGAATATATTCAGGAAAAAACGCATACGCCCTTTTTGGCCAAGTGCATCATTGTGGACGTTCTGCCTCTTTTCCTATGCTTTCAATGCAATTCCAGTCTACCTCCTGAAATCGGTTTCCTGCAATTCTGCCCCGCTTTCAAGTCCTCTTGGCAGCCTTACTTCAGTATATTTTTGGACGATAGTTGTCATTTATAACTCTGCAGGTTTGTGAATTACAGTGCCCCTGAGCTCCTTTCTTCAACTCGTTTTCTTGTGAGCTGGCCGCAACACCGCAGGATGGCTTCAGGCCCTAATCTGGTTCCGGCACGGCACGCTGAGCCTTTGGTTATTTCCTCTTCCTGGTGGGAAATGAGAGTTAAATTTGCCCGTCCAGACACCTCCAGCTAGTCTCTCATTGGTTCTCGCTATTCCTGTTCATCTTCCGCAGAAATTGCAAACTGGGCCAAACAGGAGGTTAAAGGGACTGACTCTCCAAGTCGGGAGAGTGTTAGTAAAGCGTCTGGAATGTTGCACCCGAGTACCAGGGTACGAAAACTGAGACATATTTGAACACGTCTCCCGATCACATGGTTGATCATACTCTAGGTTCCACATGCATGTTTTAGCTGAAGGAAGAATACCTTAAACCTGGGTAGTTGAAACCCGTGGAATGGGTACCATGCAATATGACTTCAAAGGGTCTTCATTTGCTCACCGAACCTCTCCAATCCTATCACTGCTGCGTTTATGTCCCTGTACACATGCTTGATTCTCCTTCGGAGACATAGCAATCCATAGGTTTTAAGATACTTAAGAGTCAGGTACATTCTTAGGCGTTTAATATGCGGTGTTGAGTCCATTTCGTTGAGCAAGGAGTAGCTCTTGTCTATTCCATATTTGGCTTAAGGAACTTTATCTGTGCTCATTTCAATCTCTGGTTTTATGCAGCACCCCAACTCACCTTTACCCTTAAACAAGCATAAGTTGGTTTTCTAAATTTGAGACCCTGTTCTGTTCTGTAATTCAGTTCCTGTGTAGCCAAGTTTACATTCCGTGTATTACTGATATCTTATGATGTTTCTTTTTCTGTGTGACTTATTTCAGTTAGAATCATCGTACCTGAATCCACTCATTGTGCTGCTACGGGCCTGATGACATAGATTTCACTGCTGAGTGATACTGCATTGTACGTAAGTACCACAAGTTCTTTATCCATTTTTCACTTTCTGTGATATTGAACTTGTACGGTCAACGAGGTTCTTGTAAACAGAGGCGTCCCAAACATTGGGGTGGCTGTGTCTTTTTGATTTTAATTTCCCTAAGCTATAGGACCATAAGTGGAAGTGCCCTAGGCTCTGTTGCTTTGTTTTTTAGATGTTTCAGGAAACACCATACACTTCTCCCGAGTGTCTGTTGGCAGTTTACATCCCGCCCATCAGCATAACAAGGCTCCCAGTTCTCCATGGCCTGTCCTGCCTTTCTGGATTTTACACTTTTTTCAGATGGCCCTTTTGACCGGGGGGAAGTGAGACTTCATTGTAGTGCAGATTTCCTTTGCAAGCTTGCTTGGTTGGCCAAAAAGGGCGTATGCGTTTTTTCCTGAATATATTCAGGAAAAAACGCATACGCCCTTTTTGGCCAAGTGCATCATTGTGGACGTTCTGCCTCTTTTCCTATGCTTTCAATGCAATTCCAGTCTACCTCCTGAAATCGGTTTCCTGCAATTCTGCCCCGCTTTCAAGTCCTCTTGGCAGCCTTACTTCAGTATATTTTTGGACGATAGTTGTCATTTATAACTCTGCAGGTTTGTGAATTACAGTGCCCCTGAGCTCCTTTCTTCAACTCGTTTTCTTGTGAGCTGGCCGCAACACCGCAGGATGGCTTCAGGCCCTAATCTGGTTCCGGCACGGCACGCTGAGCCTTTGGTTATTTCCTCTTCCTGGTGGGAAATGAGAGTTAAATTTGCCCGTCCAGACACCTCCAGCTAGTCTCTCATTGGTTCTCGCTATTCCTGTTCATCTTCCGCAGAAATTGCAAACTGGGCCAAACAGGAGGTTAAAGGGACTGACTCTCCAAGTCGGGAGAGTGTTAGTAAAGCGTCTGGAATGTTGCACCCGAGTACCAGGGTACGAAAACTGAGACATATTTGAACACGTCTCCCGATCACATGGTTGATCATACTCTAGGTTCCACATGCATGTTTTAGCTGAAGGAAGAATACCTTAAACCTGGGTAGTTGAAACCCGTGGAATGGGTACCATGCAATATGACTTCAAAGGGTCTTCATTTGCTCACCGAACCTCTCCAATCCTATCACTGCTGCGTTTATGTCCCTGTACACATGCTTGATTCTCTTTCGGAGACATAGCAATCCATAGGTTTTAAGATACTTAAGAGTCAGGTACATTCTTAGGCGTTTAATATGCGGTGTTGAGTCCATTTCGTTGAGCAAGGAGTAGCTCTTGTCTATTCCATATTTGGCTTAAGGAACTTTATCTGTGCTCATTTCAATCTCTGGTTTTATGCAGCACCCCAACTCACCTTTACCCTTAAACAAGCATAAGTTGGTTTTCTAAATTTGAGACCCTGTTCTGTTCTGTAATTCAGTTCCTGTGTAGCCAAGTTTACATTCCGTGTATTACTGATATCTTATGATGTTTCTTTTTCTGTGTGACTTATTTCAGTTAGAATCATCGTACCTGAATCCACTCATTGTGCTGCTACGGGCCTGATGACATAGATTTCACTGCTGAGTGATACTGCATTGTACGTAAGTACCACAAGTTCTTTATCCATTTTTCACTTTCTGTGATATTGAACTTGTACGGTAAACGAGGTTCTTGTAAACAGAGGCGTCCCAAACATTGGGGTGGCTGTGTCTTTTTGATTTTAATTTCCCTAAGCTATAGGACCATAAGTGGAAGTGCCCTAGGCTCTGTTGCTTTGTTTTTTAGATGTTTCAGGAAACACCATACACTTCTCCCGAGTGTCTGTTGGCAGTTTACATCCCGCCCATCAGCATAACAAGGCTCCCAGTTCTCCATGGCCTGTCCTGCCTTTCTGGATTTTACACTTTTTTCAGATGGCCCTTTTGACCGGGGGGAAGTGAGACTTCATTGTAGTGCAGATTTCCTTTGCAAGCTTGCTTGGTTGGCCAAAAAGGGCGTATGCGTTTTTTCCTGAATATATTCAGGAAAAAACGCATACGCCCTTTTTGGCCAAGTGCATCATTGTGGACGTTCTGCCTCTTTTCCTATGCTTTCAATGCAATTCCAGTCTACCTCCTGAAATCGGTTTCCTGCAATTCTGCCCCGCTTTCAAGTCCTCTTGGCAGCCTTACTTCAGTATATTTTTGGACGATAGTTGTCATTTATAACTCTGCAGGTTTGTGAATTACAGTGCCCCTGAGCTCCTTTCTTCAACTCGTTTTCTTGTGAGCTGGCCGCAACACCGCAGGATGGCTTCAGGCCCTAATCTGGTTCCGGCACGGCACGCTGAGCCTTTGGTTATTTCCTCTTCCTGGTGGGAAATGAGAGTTAAATTTGCCCGTCCAGACACCTCCAGCTAGTCTCTCATTGGTTCTCGCTATTCCTGTTCATCTTCCGCAGAAATTGCAAACTGGGCCAAACAGGAGGTTAAAGGGACTGACTCTCCAAGTCGGGAGAGTGTTAGTAAAGCGTCTGGAATGTTGCACCCGAGTACCAGGGTACGAAAACTGAGACATATTTGAACACGTCTCCCGATCACATGGTTGATCATACTCTAGGTTCCACATGCATGTTTTAGCTGAAGGAAGAATACCTTAAACCTGGGTAGTTGAAACCCGTGGAATGGGTACCATGCAATATGACTTCAAAGGGTCTTCATTTGCTCACCGAACCTCTCCAATCCTATCACTGCTGCGTTTATGTCCCTGTACACATGCTTGATTCTCCTTCGGAGACATAGCAATCCATAGGTTTTAAGATACTTAAGAGTCAGGTACATTCTTAGGCGTTTAATATGCGGTGTTGAGTCCATTTCGTTGAGCAAGGAGTAGCTCTTGTCTATTCCATATTTGGCTTAAGGAACTTTATCTGTGCTCATTTCAATCTCTGGTTTTATGCAGCACCCCAACTCACCTTTACCCTTAAACAAGCATAAGTTGGTTTTCTAAATTTGAGACCCTGTTCTGTTCTGTAATTCAGTTCCTGTGTAGCCAAGTTTACATTCCGTGTATTACTGATATCTTATGATGTTTCTTTTTCTGTGTGACTTATTTCAGTTAGAATCATCGTACCTGAATCCACTCATTGTGCTGCTACGGGCCTGATGACATAGATTTCACTGCTGAGTGATACTGCATTGTACGTAAGTACCACAAGTTCTTTATCCATTTTTCACTTTCTGTGATATTGAACTTGTACGGTCAACGAGGTTCTTGTAAACAGAGGCGTCCCAAACATTGGGGTGGCTGTGTCTTTTTGATTTTAATTTCCCTAAGCTATAGGACCATAAGTGGAAGTGCCCTAGGCTCTGTTGCTTTGTTTTTTAGATGTTTCAGGAAACACCATACACTTCTCCCGAGTGTCTGTTGGCAGTTTACATCCCGCCCATCAGCATAACAAGGCTCCCAGTTCTCCATGGCCTGTCCTGCCTTTCTGGATTTTACACTTTTTTCAGATGGCCCTTTTGACCGGGGGGAAGTGAGACTTCATTGTAGTGCAGATTTCCTTTGCAAGCTTGCTTGGTTGGCCAAAAAGGGCGTATGCGTTTTTTCCTGAATATATTCAGGAAAAAACGCATACGCCCTTTTTGGCCAAGTGCATCATTGTGGACGTTCTGCCTCTTTTCCTATGCTTTCAATGCAATTCCAGTCTACCTCCTGAAATCGGTTTCCTGCAATTCTGCCCCGCTTTCAAGTCCTCTTGGCAGCCTTACTTCAGTATATTTTTGGACGATAGTTGTCATTTATAACTCTGCAGGTTTGTGAATTACAGTGCCCCTGAGCTCCTTTCTTCAACTCGTTTTCTTGTGAGCTGGCCGCAACACCGCAGGATGGCTTCAGGCCCTAATCTGGTTCCGGCACGGCACGCTGAGCCTTTGGTTATTTCCTCTTCCTGGTGGGAAATGAGAGTTAAATTTGCCCGTCCAGACACCTCCAGCTAGTCTCTCATTGGTTCTCGCTATTCCTGTTCATCTTCCGCAGAAATTGCAAACTGGGCCAAACAGGAGGTTAAAGGGACTGACTCTCCAAGTCGGGAGAGTGTTAGTAAAGCGTCTGGAATGTTGCACCCGAGTACCAGGGTACGAAAACTGAGACATATTTGAACACGTCTCCCGATCACATGGTTGATCATACTCTAGGTTCCACATGCATGTTTTAGCTGAAGGAAGAATACCTTAAACCTGGGTAGTTGAAACCCGTGGAATGGGTACCATGCAATATGACTTCAAAGGGTCTTCATTTGCTCACCGAACCTCTCCAATCCTATCACTGCTGCGTTTATGTCCCTGTACACATGCTTGATTCTCTTTCGGAGACATAGCAATCCATAGGTTTTAAGATACTTAAGAGTCAGGTACATTCTTAGGCGTTTAATATGCGGTGTTGAGTCCATTTCGTTGAGCAAGGAGTAGCTCTTGTCTATTCCATATTTGGCTTAAGGAACTTTATCTGTGCTCATTTCAATCTCTGGTTTTATGCAGCACCCCAACTCACCTTTACCCTTAAACAAGCATAAGTTGGTTTTCTAAATTTGAGACCCTGTTCTGTTCTGTAATTCAGTTCCTGTGTAGCCAAGTTTACATTCCGTGTATTACTGATATCTTATGATGTTTCTTTTTCTGTGTGACTTATTTCAGTTAGAATCATCGTACCTGAATCCACTCATTGTGCTGCTACGGGCCTGATGGCATAGATATCACTGCTGAGTGATACTGCATTGTACGTAAGTACCACAAGTTCTTTATCCATTTTTCACTTTCTGTGATATTGAACTTGTACGGTAAACGAGGTTCTTGTAAACAGAGGCGTCCCAAACATTGGGGTGGCTGTATCTTTTTGATTTTAATTTCCCTAAGCTATAGGACCATAAGTGGAAGTGCCCTAGGCTCTGTTGCTTTGTTTTTTAGATGTTTCAGGAAACACCATACACTTCTCCCGAGTGTCTGTTGGCAATTTACATCCCGCCCATCAGCATAACAAGGCTCCCAGTTCTCCATGGCCTGTCCTGCCTTTCTGGATTTTACACTTTTTTCAGATGGCCCTTTTGACCGGGGGGGGGGGAAGTGAGACTTCATTGTAGTGCAGATTTCCTTTGCAAGCTTGCTTGGTTGGCCAAAAAGGGCGTATGCGTTTTTTCCTGAATATATTCAGGAAAAAACGCATACGCCCTTTTTGGCCAAGTGCATCATTGTGGACGTTCTGCCTCTTTTCCTATGCTTTCAATGCAATTCCAGTCTACCTCCTGAAATCGGTTTCCTGCAATTCTGCCCCGCTTTCAAGTCCTCTTGGCAGCCTTACTTCAGTATATTTTTGGACGATAGTTGTCATTTATAACTCTGCAGGTTTGTGAATTACAGTGCCCCTGAGCTCCTTTCTTCAACTCGTTTTCTTGTGAGCTGGCCGCAACACCGCAGGATGGCTTCAGGCCCTAATCTGGTTCCGGCACGGCACGCTGAGCCTTTGGTTATTTCCTCTTCCTGGTGGGAAATGAGAGTTAAATTTGCCCGTCCAGACACCTCCAGCTAGTCTCTCATTGGTTCTCACTATTCCTGTTCATCTTCCGCAGAAATTGCAAACTGGGCCAAACAGGAGGTTAAAGGGACTGACTCTCCAAGTCGGGAGAGTGTTAGTAAAGCGTCTGGAATGTTGCACCCGAGTACCAGGTACGAAAACTGAGACATATTTGAACACGTCTCCCGATCACATGGTTGATCATACTCTAGGTTCCACATGCATGTTTTAGCTGAAGGAAGAATACCTTAAACCTGGGTAGTTGAAACCCGTGGAATGGGTACCATGCAATATGACTTCAAAGGGTCTTCATTTGCTCACCGAACCTCTCCAATCCTATCACTGCTGCGTTTATGTCCCTGTACACATGCTTGATTCTCTTTCGGAGACATAGCAATCCATCGGTTTTAAGATACTTAAGAGTCAGGTACATTCTTAGGCGTTTAATATGCGGTGTTGAGTCCATTTCGTTGAGCAAGGAGTAGCTCTTGTCTATTCCATATTTGGCTTAAGGAACTTTATCTGTGCTCATTTCAATCTCTGGTTTTATGCAGCACCCCAACTCACCTTTACCCTTAAACAAGCATAAGTTGGTTTTCTAAATTTGAGACCCTGTTCTGTTCTGTAATTCAGTTCCTGTGTAGCCAAGTTGACATTCCGTGTATTACTGATATCTTATGATGTTTCTTTTTCTGTGTGACTTATTTCAGTTAGAATCATCGTACCTGAATCCACTCATTGTGCTGCTACGGGCCTGATGACATAGATTTCACTGCTGAGTGATACTGCATTGTACGTAAGTACCACAAGTTCTTTATCCATTTTTCACTTTCTGTGATATTGAACTTGTACGGTCAACGAGGTTCTTGTAAACAGAGGCGTCCCAAACATTGGGGTGGCTGTGTCTTTTTGATTTTAATATCCCTAAGCTATAGGACCATAAGTGGAAGTGCCCTAGGCTCTGTTGCTTTGTTTTTTAGATGTTTCAGGAAACACCATACACTTCTCCCGAGTGTCTGTTGGCAGTTTACATCCCGCCCATCAGCATAACAAGGCTCCCAGTTCTCCATGGCCTGTCCTGCCTTTCTGGATTTTACACTTTTTTCAGATGGCCCTTTTGACCGGGGCGGGGGGGGAAGTGAGACTTCATTGTAGTGCAGATTTCCTTTGCAAGCTTGCTTGGTTGGCCAAAAAGGGCGTATGCGTTTTTTCCTGAATATATTCAGGAAAAAACGCATACGCCCTTTTTGGCCAAGTGCATCATTGTGGACGTTCTGCCTCTTTTCCTATGCTTTCAATGCAATTCCAGTCTACCTCCTGAAATCGGTTTCCTGCAATTCTGCCCCGCTTTCAAGTCCTCTTGGCAGCCTTACTTCAGTATATTTTTGGACGATAGTTGTCATTTATAACTCTGCAGGTTTGTGAATTACAGTGCCCCTGAGCTCCTTTCTTCAACTCGTTTTCTTGTGAGCTGGCCGCAACACCGCAGGATGGCTTCAGGCCCTAATCTGGTTCCGGCACGGCACGCTGAGCCTTTGGTTATTTCCTCTTCCTGGTGGGAAATGAGAGTTAAATTTGCCCGTCCAGACACCTCCAGCTAGTCTCTCATTGGTTCTCGCTATTCCTGTTCATCTTCCGCAGAAATTGCAAACTGGGCCAAACAGGAGGTTAAAGGGACTGACTCTCCAAGTCGGGAGAGTGTTAGTAAAGCGTCTGGAATGTTGCACCCGAGTACCAGGGTACAAAAACTGAGACATATTTGAACACGTCTCCCGATCACATGGTTGATCATACTCTAGGTTCCACATGCATGTTTTAGCTGAAGGAAGAATACCTTAAACCTGGGTAGTTGAAACCCGTGGAATGGGTACCATGCAATATGACTTCAAAGGGTCTTCATTTGCTCACCGAACCTCTCCAATCCTATCACTGCTGCGTTTATGTCCCTGTACACATGCTTGATTCTCTTTCGGAGACATAGCAATCCATAGGTTTTAAGATACTTAAGAGTCAGGTACATTCTTAGGCGTTTAATATGCGGTGTTGAGTCCATTTCGTTGAGCAAGGAGTAGCTCTTGTCTATTCCATATTTGGCTTAAGGAACTTTATCTGTGCTCATTTCAATCTCTGGTTTTATGCAGCACCCCAACTCACCTTTACCCTTAAACAAGCATAAGTTGGTTTTCTAAATTTGAGACCCTGTTCTGTTCTGTAATTCAGTTCCTGTGTAGCCAAGTTTACATTCCGTGTATTACTGATAACTTATGATGTTTCTTTTTCTGTGTGACTTATTTCAGTTAGAATCATCGTACCTGAATCCACTCATTGTGCTGCTACGGGCCTGATGGCATAGATTTCACTGCTGAGTGATACTGCATTGTACGTAAGTACCACAAGTTCTTTATCCATTTTTCACTTTCTGTGATATTGAACTTGTACGGTAAACGAGGTTCTTGTAAACAGAGGCGTCCCAAACATTGGGGTGGCTGTATCTTTTTGATTTTAATTTCCCTAAGCTATAGGACCATAAGTGGAAGTGCCCTAGGCTCTGTTGCTTTGTTTTTTAGATGTTTCAGGAAACACCATACACTTCTCCCGAGTGTCTGTTGGCAATTTACATCCCGCCCATCAGCATAACAAGGCTCCCAGTTCTCCATGGCCTGTCCTGCCTTTCTGGATTTTACACTTTTTTCAGATGGCCCTTTTGACCGGGGGGGGGGGGAAGTGAGACTTCATTGTAGTGCAGATTTCCTTTGCAAGCTTGCTTGGTTGGCCAAAAAGGGCGTATGCGTTTTTTCCTGAATATATTCAGGAAAAAACGCATACGCCCTTTTTGGCCAAGTGCATCATTGTGGACGTTCTGCCTCTTTTCCTATGCTTTCAATGCAATTCCAGTCTACCTCCTGAAATCGGTTTCCTGCAATTCTGCCCCGCTTTCAAGTCCTCTTGGCAGCCTTACTTCAGTATATTTTTGGACGATAGTTGTCATTTATAACTCTGCAGGTTTGTGAATTACAGTGCCCCTGAGCTCCTTTCTTCAACTCGTTTTCTTGTGAGCTGGCCGCAACACCGCAGGATGGCTTCAGGCCCTAATCTGGTTCCGGCACGGCACGCTGAGCCTTTGGTTATTTCCTCTTCCTGGTGGGAAATGAGAGTTAAATTTGCCCGTCCAGACACCTCCAGCTAGTCTCTCATTGGTTCTCGCTATTCCTGTTCATCTTCCGCAGAAATTGCAAACTGGGCCAAACAGGAGGTTAAAGGGACTGACTCTCCAAGTCGGGAGAGTGTTAGTAAAGCGTCTGGAATGTTGCACCCGAGTACCAGGGTACAAAAACTGAGACATATTTGAACACGTCTCCCGATCACATGGTTGATCATACTCTAGGTTCCACATGCATGTTTTAGCTGAAGGAAGAATACCTTAAACCTGGGTAGTTGAAACCCGTGGAATGGGTACCATGCAATATGACTTCAAAGGGTCTTCATTTGCTCACCGAACCTCTCCAATCCTATCACTGCTGCGTTTATGTCCCTGTACACATGCTTGATTCTCTTTCGGAGACATAGCAATCCATAGGTTTTAAGATACTTAAGAGTCAGGTACATTCTTAGGCGTTTAATATGCGGTGTTGAGTCCATTTCGTTGAGCAAGGAGTAGCTCTTGTCTATTCCATATTTGGCTTAAGGAACTTTATCTGTGCTCATTTCAATCTCTGGTTTTATGCAGCACCCCAACTCACCTTTACCCTTAAACAAGCATAAGTTGGTTTTCTAAATTTGAGACCCTGTTCTGTTCTGTAATTCAGTTCCTGTGTAGCCAAGTTTACATTCCGTGTATTACTGATATCTTATGATGTTTCTTTTTCTGTGTGACTTATTTCAGTTAGAATCATCGTACCTGAATCCACTCATTGTGCTGCTACGGGCCTGATGGCATAGATTTCACTGCTGAGTGATACTGCATTGTACGTAAGTACCACAAGTTCTTTATCCATTTTTCACTTTCTGTGATATTGAACTTGTACGGTAAACGAGGTTCTTGTAAACAGAGGCGTCCCAAACATTGGGGTGGCTGTATCTTTTTGATTTTAATTTCCCTAAGCTATAGGACCATAAGTGGAAGTGCCCTAGGCTCTGTTGCTTTGTTTTTTAGATGTTTCAGGAAACACCATACACTTCTCCCGAGTGTCTGTTGGCAATTTACATCCCGCCCATCAGCATAACAAGGCTCCCAGTTCTCCATGGCCTGTCCTGCCTTTCTGGATTTTACACTTTTTTCAGATGGCCCTTTTGACCGGGGGGAAGTGAGACTTCATTGTAGTGCAGATTTCCTTTGCAAGCTTGCTTGGTTGGCCAAAAAGGGCGTATGCGTTTTTTCCTGAATATATTCAGGAAAAAACGCATACGCCCTTTTTGGCCAAGTGCATCATTGTGGACGTTCTGCCTCTTTTCCTATGCTTTCCATGCAATTCCAGTCTACCTCCTGAAATCGGTTTCCTGCAATTCTGCCCCGCTTTCAAGTCCTCTTGGCAGCCTTACTTCAGTATATTTTTGGACGATAGCTGTCATTTATAACTCTGCAGGTTTGTGAATTACAGTGCCCCTGAGCTCCTTTCTTCAACTCGTTTTCTTGTGATCTGGCCGCAACACCGCAGGATGGCTTCAGGCCCTAATCTGGTTCCGGCACGGCACGCTGAGCCTTTGGTTATTTCCTCTTCCTGGTGGGAAATGAGAGTTAAATTTGCCCGTCCAGACACCTCCAGCTAGTCTCTCATTGGTTCTCGCTATTCCTGTTCATCTTCCGCAGAAATTGCAAACTGGGCCAAACAGGAGGTTAAAGGGACTGACTCTCCAAGTCGGGAGAGTGTTAGTAAAGCGTCTGGAATGTTGCACCCGAGTACCAGGGTACGAAAACTGAGACATATTTGAACACGTCTCCCGATCACATGGTTGATCATACTCTAGGTTCCACATGCATGTTTTAGCTGAAGGAAGAATACCTTAAACCTGGGTAGTTGAAACCCGTGGAATGGGTACCATGCAATATGACTTCAAAGGGTCTTCATTTGCTCACCGAACCTCTCCAATCCTATCACTGCTGCGTTTATGTCCCTGTACACATGCTTGATTCTCTTTCGGAGACATAGCAATCCATAGGTTTTAAGATACTTAAGAGTCAGGTACATTCTTAGGCGTTTAATATGGGGTGTTGAGTCCATTTCGTTGAGCAAGGAGTAGCTCTTGTCTATTCCATATTTGGCTTAAGGAACTTTATCTGTGCTCATTTCAATCTCTGGTTTTATGCAGCACCCCAACTCACCTTTACCCTTAAACAAGCATAAGTTGGTTTTCTAAATTTGAGACCCTGTTCTGTTCTGTAATTCAGTTCCTGTGTAGCCAAGTTTACATTCCGTGTATTACTGATATCTTATGATGTTTCTTTTTCTGTGTGACTTATTTCAGTTAGAATCATCGTACCTGAATCCACTCATTGTGCTGCTACGGGCCTGATGACATAGATTTCACTGCTGAGTGATACTGCATTGTACGTAAGTACCACAAGTTCTTTATCCATTTTTCACTTTCTGTGATATTGAACTTGTACGGTAAACGAGGTTCTTGTAAACAGAGGCGTCCCAAACATTGGGGTGGCTGTGTCTTTTTGATTTTAATTTCCCTAAGCTATAGGACCATAAGTGGAAGTGCCCTAGGCTCTGTTGCTTTGTTTTCTAGATGTTTCAGGAAACACCATACACTTCTCCCGAGTGTCTGTTGGCAATTTACATCCCGCCCATCAGCATAACAAGGCTCCCAGTTCTCCATGGCCTGTCCTGCCTTTCTGGATTTTACACTTTTTTCAGATGGCCCTTTTGACCGGGGGGAAGTGAGACTTCATTGTAGTGCAGATTTCCTTTGCAAGCTTGCTTGGTTGGCCAAAAAGGGCGTATGCGTTTTTTCCTGAATATATTCAGGAAAAAACGCATACGCCCTTTTTGGCCAAGTGCATCATTGTGGACGTTCTGCCTCTTTTCCTATGCTTTCAATGCAATTCCAGTCTACCTCCTGAAATCGGTTTCCTGCAATTCTGCCCCGCTTTCAAGTCCTCTTGGCAGCCTTACTTCAGTATATTTTTGGACGATAGTTGTCATTTATAACTCTGCAGGTTTGTGAATTACAGTGCCCCTGAGCTCCTTTCTTCAACTCGTTTTCTTGTGAGCTGGCCGCAACACCGCAGGATGGCTTCAGGCCCTAATCTGGTTCCGGCACGGCACGCTGAGCCTTTGGTTATTTCCTCTTCCTGGTGGGAAATGAGAGTTAAATTTGCCCGTCCAGACACCTCCAGCTAGTCTCTCATTGGTTCTCGCTATTCCTGTTCATCTTCCGCAGAAATTGCAAACTGGGCCAAACAGGAGGTTAAAGGGACTGACTCTCCAAGTCGGGAGAGTGTTAGTAAAGCGTCTGGAATGTTGCACCCGAGTACCAGGGTACGAAAACTGAGACATATTTGAACACGTCTCCCGATCACATGGTTGATCATACTCTAGGTTCCACATGCATGTTTTAGCTGAAGGAAGAATACCTTAAACCTGGGTAGTTGAAACCCGTGGAATGGGTACCATGCAATATGACTTCAAAGGGTCTTCATTTGCTCACCGAACCTCTCCAATCCTATCACTGGTGCGTTTATGTCCCTGTACACATGCTTGATTCTCTTTCGGAGACATAGCAATCCATAGGTTTTAAGATACTTAAGAGTCAGGTACATTCTTAGGCGTTTAATATGCGGTGTTGAGTCCATTTCGTTGAGCAAGGAGTAGCTCTTGTCTATTCCATATTTGGCTTAAGGAACTTTATGTGTGCTCATTTCAATCTCTGGTTTTATGCAGCACCCCAACTCACCTTTACCCTTAAACAAGCATAAGTTGGTTTTCTAAATTTGAGACCCTGTTCTGTTCTGTAATTCAGTTCCTGTGTAGCCAAGTTTACATTCCGTGTATTACTGATATCTTATGATGTTTCTTTTTCTGTGTGACTTATTTCAGTTAGAATCATCGTACCTGAATCCACTCATTGTGCTGCTACGGGCCTGATGACATAGATTTCACTGCTGAGTGATACTGCATTGTACGTAAGTACCACAAGTTCTTTATCCATTTTTCACTTTCTGTGATATTGAACTTGTACGGTAAACGAGGTTCTTGTAAACAGAGGCGTCCCAAACATTGGGGTGGCTGTATCTTTTTGATTTTAATTTCCCTAAGCTATAGGACCATAAGTGGAAGTGCCCTAGGCTCTGTTGCTTTGTTTTTTAGATGTTTCAGGAAACACCATACACTTCTCCCGAGTGTCTGTTGGCAATTTACATCCCGCCCATCAGCATAACAAGGCTCCCAGTTCTCCATGGCCTGTCCTGCCTTTCTGGATTTTACACTTTTTTCAGATGGCCCTTTTGACCGGGGGGAAGAGAGACTTCATTGTAGTGCAGATTTCCTTTGCAAGCTTGCTTGGTTGGCCAAAAAGGGCGTATGCGTTTTTGCCTGAATATATTCAGGAAAAAACGCATACGCCCTTTTTGGCCAAGTGCATCATTGTGGACGTTCTGCCTCTTTTCCTATGCTTTCAATGCAATTCCAGTCTACCTCCTGAAATCGGTTTCCTGCAATTCTGCCCCGCTTTCAAGTCCTCTTGGCAGCCTTACTTCAGTATATTTTTGGACGATAGCTGTCATTTATAACTCTGCAGGTTTGTGAATTACAGTGCCCCTGAGCTCCTTTCTTCAACTCGTTTTCTTGTGAGCTGGCCGCAACACCGCAGGATGGCTTCAGGCCCTAATCTGGTTCCGGCACGGCACGCTGAGCCTTTGGTTATTTCCTCTTCCTGGTGGGAAATGAGAGTTAAATTTGCCCGTCCAGACACCTCCAGCTAGTCTCTCATTGGTTCTCGCTATTCCTGTTCATCTTCCGCAGAAATTGCAAACTGGGCCAAACAGGAGGTTAAAGGGACTGACTCTCCAAGTCGGGAGAGTGTTAGTAAAGCGTCTGGAATGTTGCACCCGAGTACCAGGGTACGAAAACTGAGACATATTTGAACACGTCTCCCGATCACATGGTTGATCATACTCTAGGTTCCACATGCATGTTTTAGCTGAAGGAAGAATACCTTAAACCTGGGTAGTTGAAACCCGTGGAATGGGTACCATGCAATATGACTTCAAAGGGTCTTCATTTGCTCACCGAACCTCTCCAATCCTATCACTGCTGCGTTTATGTCCCTGTACACATGCTTGATTCTCTTTCGGAGACATAGCAATCCATAGGTTTTAAGATACTTAAGAGTCAGGTACATTCTTAGGCGTTTAATATGCGGTGTTGAGTCCATTTCGTTGAGCAAGGAGTAGCTCTTGTCTATTCCATATTTGGCTTAAGGAACTTTATCTGTGCTCATTTCAATCTCTGGTTTTATGCAGCACCCCAACTCACCTTTACCCTTAAACAAGCATAAGTTGGTTTTCTAAATTTGAGACCCTGTTCTGTTCTGTAATTCAGTTCCTGTGTAGCCAAGTTTACATTCCGTGTATTACTGATATCTTATGATGTTTCTTTTTCTGTGTGACTTATTTCAGTTAGAATCATCGTACCTGAATCCACTCATTGTGCTGCTACGGGCCTGATGACATAGATTTCACTGCTGAGTGATACTGCATTGTACGTAAGTACCACAAGTTCTTTATCCATTTTTCACTTTCTGTGATATTGAACTTGTATGGTAAACGAGGTTCTTGTAAACAGAGGCGTCCCAAACTTTGGGGTGGCTGTATCTTTTTGATTTTAATTTCCCTAAGCTATAGGACCATAAGTGGAAGTGCCCTAGGCTCTGTTGCTTTGTTTTTTAGATGTTTCAGGAAACACCATACACTTCTCCCGAGTGTCTGTTGGCAATTTACATCCCGCCCATCAGCATAACAAGGCTCCCAGTTCTCCATGGCCTGTCCTGCCTTTCTGGATTTTACACTTTTTTCAGATGGCCCTTTTGACCGGGGGGAAGTGAGACTTCATTGTAGTGCAGATTTCCTTTGCAAGCTTGCTTGGTTGGCCAAAAAGGGCGTATGCGTTTTTTCCTGAATATATTCAGGAAAAAACGCATACGCCCTTTTTGGCCAAGTGCATCATTGTGGACGTTCTGCCTCTTTTCCTATGCTTTCAATGCAATTCCAGTCTACCTCCTGAAATCGGTTTCCTGCAATTCTGCCCCGCTTTCAAGTCCTCTTGGCAGCCTTACTTCAGTATATTTTTGGACGATAGTTGTCATTTATAACTCTGCAGGTTTGTGAATTACAGTGCCCCTGAGCTCCTTTCTTCAACTCATTTTCTTGTGAGCTGGCCGCAACACCGCAGGATGGCTTCAGGCCCTAATCTGGTTCCGGCACGGCACGCTGAGCCTTTGGTTATTTCCTCTTCCTGGTGGGAAATGAGAGTTAAATTTGCCCGTCCAGACACCTCCAGCTAGTCTCTCATTGGTTCTCGCTATTCCTGTTCATCTTCCGCAGAAATTGCAAACTGGGCCAAACAGGAGGTTAAAGGGACTGACTCTCCAAGTCGGGAGAGTGTTAGTAAAGCGTCTGGAATGTTGCACCCGAGTACCAGGGTACGAAAACTGAGACATATTTGAACACGTCTCCCGATCACATGGTTGATCATACTCTAGGTTCCACATGCATGTTTTAGCTGAAGGAAGAATACCTTAAACCTGGGTAGTTGAAACCCGTGGAATGGGTACCATGCAATATGACTTCAAAGGGTCTTCATTTGCTCACCGAACCTCTCCAATCCTATCACTGCTGCGTTTATGTCCCTGTACACATGCTTGATTCTCTTTCGGAGACATAGCAATCCATAGGTTTTAAGATACTTAAGAGTCAGGTACATTCTTAGGCGTTTAATATGCGGTGTTGAGTCCATTTCATTGAGCAAGGAGTAGCTCTTGTCTATTCCATATTTGGCTTAAGGAACTTTATCTGTGCTCATTTCAATCTCTGGTTTTATGCAGCACCCCAACTCACCTTTACCCTTAAACAAGCATAAGTTGGTTTTCTAAATTTGAGACCCTGTTCTGTTCTGTAATTCAGTTCCTGTGTAGCCAAGTTTACATTCCGTGTATTACTGATATCTTATGATGTTTCTTTTTCTGTGTGACTTATTTCAGTTAGAATCATCGTACCTGAATCCACTCATTGTGCTGCTACGGGCCTGATGACATAGATTTCACTGCTGAGTGATACTGCATTGTACGTAAGTACCACAAGTTCTTTATCCATTTTTCACTTTCTGTGATATTGAACTTGTACGGTAAACGAGGTTCTTGTAAACAGAGGCGTCCCAAACATTGGGGTGGCTGTATCTTTTTGATTTTAATTTCCCTAAGCTATAGGACCATAAGTGGAAGTGCCCTAGGCTCTGTTGCTTTGTTTTTTAGATGTTTCAGGAAACACCATACACTTCTCCCGAGTGTCTGTTGGCAATTTACATCCCGCCCATCAGCATAACAAGGCTCCCAGTTCTCCATGGCCTGTCCTGCCTTTCTGGATTTTACACTTTTTTCAGATGGCCCTTTTGACCGGGGGGAAGTGAGACTTCATTGTAGTGCAGATTTCCTTTGCAAGCTTGCTTGGTTGGCCAAAAAGGGCGTATGCGTTTTTTCCTGAATATATTCAGGAGAAAACGCATACGCCCTTTTTGGCCAAGTGCATCATTGTGGACGTTCTGCCTCTTTTCCTATGCTTTCAATGCAATTCCAGTCTACCTCCTGAAATCGGTTTCCTGCAATTCTGCCCCGCTTTCAAGTCCTCTTGGCAGCCTTACTTCAGTATATTTTTGGACGATAGCTGTCATTTATAACTCTGCAGGTTTGTGAATTACAGTGCCCCTGAGCTCCTTTCTTCAACTCGCTTTCTTGTGAGCTGGCCGCAACACCGCAGGATGGCTTCAGGCCCTAATCTGGTTCCGGCACGGCACGCTGAGCCTTCGGTTATTTCCTCTTCCTGGTGGGAAATGAGAGTTAAATTTGCCCGTCCAGACACCTCCAGCTAGTCTCTCATTGGTTCTCGCTATTCCTGTTCATCTTCCGCAGAAATTGCAAACTGGGCCAAACAGGAGGTTAAAGGGACTGACTCTCCAAGTCGGGAGAGTGTTAGTAAAGCGTCTGGAATGTTGCACCCGAGTACCAGGGTACGAAAACTGAGACATATTTGAACACGTCTCCCGATCACATGGTTGATCATACTCTAGGTTCCACATGCATGTTTTAGCTGAAGGAAGAATACCTTAAACCTGGGTAGTTGAAACCCGTGGAATGGGTACCATGCAATATGACTTCAAAGGGTCTTCATTTGCTCACCGAACCTCTCCAATCCTATCACTGCTGCGTTTATGTCCCTGTACACATGCTTGATTCTCTTTCGGAGACATAGCAATCCATAGGTTTTAAGATACTTAAGAGTCAGGTACATTCTTAGGCGTTTAATATGGGGTGTTGAGTCCATTTCGTTGAGCAAGGAGTAGCTCTTGTCTATTCCATATTTGGCTTAAGGAACTTTATCTGTGCTCATTTCAATCTCTGGTTTTATGCAGCACCCCAACTCACCTTTACCCTTAAACAAGCATAAGTTGGTTTTCTAAATTTGAGACCCTGTTCTGTTCTGTAATTCAGTTCCTGTGTAGCCAAGTTTACATTCCGTGTATTACTGATATCTTATGATGTTTCTTTTTCTGTGTGACTTATTTCAGTTAGAATCATCGTACCTGAATCCACTCATTGTGCTGCTACGGGCCTGATGACATAGATTTCACTGCTGAGTGATACTGCATTGTACGTAAGTACCACAAGTTCTTTATCCATTTTTCACTTTCTGTGATATTGAACTTGTACAGTAAACGAG
This sequence comes from Globicephala melas, assembly GCF_963455315.2. Lineage (NCBI taxonomy): Eukaryota > Metazoa > Chordata > Mammalia > Artiodactyla > Delphinidae > Globicephala > Globicephala melas. The sequence continues at coordinate 26,900 of NW_027207884.1, forward strand.
GTTCTTGTAAACAGAGGCGTCCCAAACATTGGGGTGGCTGTATCTTTTAGATTTTAATTTCCCTAAGATATAGGACCATAAGTGGAAGTGCCCTAGGCTCTGTTGCTTTGTTTTTTAGATGTTTCAGGAAACACCATACACTTCTCCCGAGTGTCTGTTGGCAATTTACATCCCGCCCATCAGCATAACAAGGCTCCCAGTTCTCCATGGCCTGTCCTGCCTTTCTGGATTTTACACTTTTTTCAGATGGCCCTTTTGACCGGGGGGAAGTGAGACTTCATTGTAGTGCAGATTTCCTTTGCAAGCTTGCTTGGTTGGCCAAAAAGGGCGTATGCGTTTTTTCCTGAATATATTCAGGAAAAAACGCATACGCCCTTTTTGGCCAAGTGCATCATTGTGGACGTTCTGCCTCTTTTCCTATGCTTTCAATGCAATTCCAGTCTACCTCCTGAAATCGGTTTCCTGCAATTCTGCCCCGCTTTCAAGTCCTCTTGGCAGCCTTACTTCAGTATATTTTTGGACGATAGTTGTCATTTATAACTCTGCAGGTTTGTGAATTACAGTGCCCCTGAGCTCCTTTCTTCAACTCGTTTTCTTGTGAGCTGGCCGCAACACCGCAGGATGGCTTCAGGCCCTAATCTGGTTCCGGCACGGCACGCTGAGCCTTTGGTTATTTCCTCTTCCTGGTGGGAAATGAGAGTTAAATTTGCCCGTCCAGACACCTCCAGCTAGTCTCTCATTGGTTCTCGCTATTCCTGTTCATCTTCCGCAGAAATTGCAAACTGGGCCAAACAGGAGGTTAAAGGGACTGACTCTCCAAGTCGGGAGAGTGTTAGTAAAGCGTCTGGAATGTTGCACCCGAGTACCAGGGTACGAAAACTGAGACATATTTGAACACGTCTCCCGATCACATGGTTGATCATACTCTAGGTTCCACATGCATGTTTTAGCTGAAGGAAGAATACCTTAAACCTGGGTAGTTGAAACCCGTGGAATGGGTACCATGCAATATGACTTCAAAGGGTCTTCATTTGCTCACCGAACCTCTCCAATCCTATCACTGCTGCGTTTATGTCCCTGTACACATGCTTGATTCTCTTTCGGAGACATAGCAATCCATAGGTTTTAAGATACTTAAGAGTCAGGTACATTCTTAGGCGTTTAATATGGGGTGTTGAGTCCATTTCGTTGAGCAAGGAGTAGCTCTTGTCTATTCCATATTTGGCTTAAGGAACTTTATCTGTGCTCATTTCAATCTCTGGTTATGCAGCACCCCAACTCACCTTTACCCTTAAACAAGCATAAGTTGGTTTTCTAAATTTGAGACCCTGTTCTGTTCTGTAATTCAGTTCCTGTGTAGCCAAGTTTACATTCCGTGTATTACTGATATCTTATGATGTTTCTTTTTCTGTGTGACTTATTTCAGTTAGAATCATCGTACCTGAATCCACTCATTGTGCTGCTACGGGCCTGATGGCATAGATTTCACTGCTGAGTGATACTGCATTGTACGTAAGTACCACAAGTTCTTTATCCATTTTTCACTTTCTGTGATATTGAACTTGTACGGTAAACGAGGTTCTTGTAAACAGAGGCGTCCCAAACATTGGGGTGGCTGTATCTTTTTGATTTTAATTTCCCTAAGCTATAGGACCATAAGTGGAAGTGCCCTAGGCTCTGTTGCTTTGTTTTTTAGATGTTTCAGGAAACACCATACACTTCTCCCGAGTGTCTGTTGGCAATTTACATCCCGCCCATCAGCATAACAAGGCTCCCAGTTCTCCATGGCCTGTCCTGCCTTTCTGGATTTTACACTTTTTTCAGATGGCCCTTTTGACCGGGGGGAAGTGAGACTTCATTGTAGTGCAGATTTCCTTTGCAAGCTTGCTTGGTTGGCCAAAAAGGGCGTATGCGTTTTTTCCTGAATATATTCAGGAAAAAACGCATACGCCCTTTTTGGCCAAGTGCATCATTGTGGACGTTCTGCCTCTTTTCCTATGCTTTCAATGCAATTCCAGTCTACCTCCTGAAATCGGTTTCCTGCAATTCTGCCCCGCTTTCAAGTCCTCTTGGCAGCCTTACTTCAGTATATTTTTGGACGATAGTTGTCATTTATAACTCTGCAGGTTTGTGAATTACAGTGCCCCTGAGCTCCTTTCTTCAACTCATTTTCTTGTGAGCTGGCCGCAACACCGCAGGATGGCTTCAGGCCCTAATCTGGTTCCGGCACGGCACGCTGAGCCTTTGGTTATTTCCTCTTCCTGGTGGGAAATGAGAGTTAAATTTGCCCGTCCAGACACCTCCAGCTAGTCTCTCATTGGTTCTCGCTATTCCTGTTCATCTTCCGCAGAAATTGCAAACTGGGCCAAACAGGAGGTTAAAGGGACTGACTCTCCAAGTCGGGAGAGTGTTAGTAAAGCGTCTGGAATGTTGCACCCGAGTACCAGGGTACGAAAACTGAGACATATTTGAACACGTCTCCCGATCACATGGTTGATCATACTCTAGGTTCCACATGCATGTTTTAGCTGAAGGAAGAATACCTTAAACCTGGGTAGTTGAAACCCGTGGAATGGGTACCATGCAATATGACTTCAAAGGGTCTTCATTTGCTCACCGAACCTCTCCAATCCTATCACTGCTGCGTTTATGTCCCTGTACACATGCTTGATTCTCTTTCGGAGACATAGCAATCCATAGGTTTTAAGATACTTAAGAGTCAGGTACATTCTTAGGCGTTTAATATGCGGTGTTGAGTCCATTTCGTTGAGCAAGGAGTAGCTCTTGTCTATTCCATATTTGGCTTAAGGAACTTTATCTGTGCTCATTTCAATCTCTGGTTTTATGCAGCACCCCAACTCACCTTTACCCTTAAACAAGCGTAAGTTGGTTTTCTAAATTTGAGACCCTGTTCTGTTCTGTAATTCAGTTCCTGTGTAGCCAAGTTTACATTCCCTGTATTACTGATATCTTATGATGTTTCTTTTTCTGTGTGACTTATTTCAGTTAGAATCATCGTACCTGAATCCACTCATTGTGCTGCTACGGGCCTGATGACATAGATTTCACTGCTGAGTGATACTGCATTGTACGTAAGTACCACAAGTTCTTTATCCATTTTTCACTTTCTGTGATATTGAACTTGTACGGTAAACGAGGTTCTTGTAAACAGAGGCGTCCCAAACATTGGGGTGGCTGTATCTTTTTGATTTTAATTTCCCTAAGCTATAGGACCATAAGTGGAAGTGCCCTAGGCTCTGTTGCTTTGTTTTTTAGATGTTTCAGGAAACACCATACACTTCTCCCGAGTGTCTGTTGGCAATTTACATCCCGCCCATCAGCATAACAAGGCTCCCAGTTCTCCATGGCCTGTCCTGCCTTTCTGGATTTTACACTTTTTTCAGATGGCCCTTTTGACCGGGGGGAAGTGAGACTTCATTGTAGTGCAGATTTCCTTTGCAAGCTTGCTTGGTTGGCCAAAAAGGGCGTATGCGTTTTTTCCTGAATATATTCAGGAGAAAACGCATACGCCCTTTTTGGCCAAGTGCATCATTGTGGACGTTCTGCCTCTTTTCCTATGCTTTCAATGCAATTCCAGTCTACCTCCTGAAATCGGTTTCCTGCAATTCTGCCCCGCTTTCAAGTCCTCTTGGCAGCCTTACTTCAGTATATTTTTGGACGATAGCTGTCATTTATAACTCTGCAGGTTTGTGAATTACAGTGCCCCTGAGCTCCTTTCTTCAACTCGCTTTCTTGTGAGCTGGCCGCAACACCGCAGGATGGCTTCAGGCCCTAATCTGGTTCCGGCACGGCACGCTGAGCCTTCGGTTATTTCCTCTTCCTGGTGGGAAATGAGAGTTAAATTTGCCCGTCCAGACACCTCCAGCTAGTCTCTCATTGGTTCTCGCTATTCCTGTTCATCTTCCGCAGAAATTGCAAACTGGGCCAAACAGGAGGTTAAAGGGACTGACTCTCCAAGTCGGGAGAGTGTTAGTAAAGCGTCTGGAATGTTGCACCCGAGTACCAGGGTACGAAAACTGAGACATATTTGAACACGTCTCCCGATCACATGGTTGATCATACTCTAGGTTCCACATGCATGTTTTAGCTGAAGGAAGAATACCTTAAACCTGGGTAGTTGAAACCCGTGGAATGGGTACCATGCAATATGACTTCAAAGGGTCTTCATTTGCTCACCGAACCTCTCCAATCCTATCACTGCTGCGTTTATGTCCCTGTACACATGCTTGATTCTCTTTCGGAGACATAGCAATCCATAGGTTTTAAGATACTTAAGAGTCAGGTACATTCTTAGGCGTTTAATATGGGGTGTTGAGTCCATTTCGTTGAGCAAGGAGTAGCTCTTGTCTATTCCATATTTGGCTTAAGGAACTTTATCTGTGCTCATTTCAATCTCTGGTTTTATGCAGCACCCCAACTCACCTTTACCCTTAAACAAGCATAAGTTGGTTTTCTAAATTTGAGACCCTGTTCTGTTCTGTAATTCAGTTCCTGTGTAGCCAAGTTTACATTCCGTGTATTACTGATATCTTATGATGTTTCTTCTTCTGTGTGACTTATTTCAGTTAGAATCATCGTACCTGAATCCACTCATTGTGCTGCTACGGGCCTGATGACATAGATTTCACTGCTGAGTGATACTGCATTGTACGTAAGTACCACAAGTTCTTTATCCATTTTTCACTTTCTGTGATATTGAACTTGTACAGTAAACGAGGTTCTTGTAAACAGAGGCGTCCCAAACATTGGGGTGGCTGTATCTTTTAGATTTTAATTTCCCTAAGATATAGGACCATAAGTGGAAGTGCCCTAGGCTCTGTTGCTTTGTTTTTTAGATGTTTCAGGAAACACCATACACTTCTCCCGAGTGTCTGTTGGCAATTTACATCCCGCCCATCAGCATAACAAGGCTCCCAGTTCTCCATGGCCTGTCCTGCCTTTCTGGATTTTACACTTTTTTCAGATGGCCCTTTTGACCGGGGGGAAGTGAGACTTCATTGTAGTGCAGATTTCCTTTGCAAGCTTGCTTGGTTGGCCAAAAAGGGCGTATGCGTTTTTTCCTGAATATATTCAGGAAAAAACGCATACGCCCTTTTTGGCCAAGTGCATCATTGTGGACGTTCTGCCTCTTTTCCTATGCTTTCAATGCAATTCCAGTCTACCTCCTGAAATCGGTTTCCTGCAATTCTGCCCCGCTTTCAAGTCCTCTTGGCAGCCTTACTTCAGTATATTTTTGGACGATAGTTGTCATTTATAACTCTGCAGGTTTGTGAATTACAGTGCCCCTGAGCTCCTTTCTTCAACTCGTTTTCTTGTGAGCTGGCCGCAACACCGCAGGATGGCTTCAGGCCCTAATCTGGTTCCGGCACGGCACGCTGAGCCTTTGGTTATTTCCTCTTCCTGGTGGGAAATGAGAGTTAAATTTGCCCGTCCAGACACCTCCAGCTAGTCTCTCATTGGTTCTCGCTATTCCTGTTCATCTTCCGCAGAAATTGCAAACTGGGCCAAACAGGAGGTTAAAGGGACTGACTCTCCAAGTCGGGAGAGTGTTAGTAAAGCGTCTGGAATGTTGCACCCGAGTACCAGGGTACGAAAACTGAGACATATTTGAACACGTCTCCCGATCACATGGTTGATCATACTCTAGGTTCCACATGCATGTTTTAGCTGAAGGAAGAATACCTTAAACCTGGGTAGTTGAAACCCGTGGAATGGGTACCATGCAATATGACTTCAAAGGGTCTTCATTTGCTCACCGAACCTCTCCAATCCTATCACTGCTGCGTTTATGTCCCTGTACACATGCTTGATTCTCTTTCGGAGACATAGCAATCCATAGGTTTTAAGATACTTAAGAGTCAGGTACATTCTTAGGCGTTTAATATGGGGTGTTGAGTCCATTTCGTTGAGCAAGGAGTAGCTCTTGTCTATTCCATATTTGGCTTAAGGAACTTTATCTGTGCTCATTTCAATCTCTGGTTATGCAGCACCCCAACTCACCTTTACCCTTAAACAAGCATAAGTTGGTTTTCTAAATTTGAGACCCTGTTCTGTTCTGTAATTCAGTTCCTGTGTAGCCAAGTTTACATTCCGTGTATTACTGATATCTTATGATGTTTCTTTTTCTGTGTGACTTATTTCAGTTAGAATCATCGTACCTGAATCCACTCATTGTGCTGCTACGGGCCTGATGGCATAGATTTCACTGCTGAGTGATACTGCATTGTACGTAAGTACCACAAGTTCTTTATCCATTTTTCACTTTCTGTGATATTGAACTTGTACGGTAAACGAGGTTCTTGTAAACAGAGGCGTCCCAAACATTGGGGTGGCTGTATCTTTTTGATTTTAATTTCCCTAAGCTATAGGACCATAAGTGGAAGTGCCCTAGGCTCTGTTGCTTTGTTTTTTAGATGTTTCAGGAAACACCATACACTTCTCCCGAGTGTCTGTTGGCAATTTACATCCCGCCCATCAGCATAACAAGGCTCCCAGTTCTCCATGGCCTGTCCTGCCTTTCTGGATTTTACACTTTTTTCAGATGGCCCTTTTGACCGGGGGGAAGTGAGACTTCATTGTAGTGCAGATTTCCTTTGCAAGCTTGCTTGGTTGGCCAAAAAGGGCGTATGCGTTTTTTCCTGAATATATTCAGGAAAAAACGCATACGCCCTTTTTGGCCAAGTGCATCATTGTGGACGTTCTGCCTCTTTTCCTATGCTTTCAATGCAATTCCAGTCTACCTCCTGAAATCGGTTTCCTGCAATTCTGCCCCGCTTTCAAGTCCTCTTGGCAGCCTTACTTCAGTATATTTTTGGACGATAGTTGTCATTTATAACTCTGCAGGTTTGTGAATTACAGTGCCCCTGAGCTCCTTTCTTCAACTCATTTTCTTGTGAGCTGGCCGCAACACCGCAGGATGGCTTCAGGCCCTAATCTGGTTCAGGCACGGCACGCTGAGCCTTTGGTTATTTCCTCTTCCTGGTGGGAAATGAGAGTTAAATTTGCCCGTCCAGACACCTCCAGCTAGTCTCTCATTGGTTCTCGCTATTCCTGTTCATCTTCCGCAGAAATTGCAAACTGGGCCAAACAGGAGGTTAAAGGGACTGACTCTCCAAGTCGGGAGAGTGTTAGTAAAGCGTCTGGAATGTTGCACCCGAGTACCAGGGTACGAAAACTGAGACATATTTGAACACGTCTCCCGATCACATGGTTGATCATACTCTAGGTTCCACATGCATGTTTTAGCTGAAGGAAGAATACCTTAAACCTGGGTAGTTGAAACCCGTGGAATGGGTACCATGCAATATGACTTCAAAGGGTCTTCATTTGCTCACCGAACCTCTCCAATCCTATCACTGCTGCGTTTATGTCCCTGTACACATGCTTGATTCTCTTTCGGAGACATAGCAATCCATAGGTTTTAAGATACTTAAGAGTCAGGTACATTCTTAGGCGTTTAATATGCGGTGTTGAGTCCATTTCGTTGAGCAAGGAGTAGCTCTTGTCTATTCCATATTTGGCTTAAGGAACTTTATCTGTGCTCATTTCAATCTCTGGTTTTATGCAGCACCCCAACTCACCTTTACCCTTAAACAAGCGTAAGTTGGTTTTCTAAATTTGAGACCCTGTTCTGTTCTGTAATTCAGTTCCTGTGTAGCCAAGTTTACATTCCGTGTATTACTGATATCTTATGATGTTTCTTTTTCTGTGTGACTTATTTCAGTTAGAATCATCGTACCTGAATCCACTCATTGTGCTGCTACGGGCCTGATGACATAGATTTCACTGCTGAGTGATACTGCATTGTACGTAAGTACCACAAGTTCTTTATCCATTTTTCACTTTCTGTGATATTGAACTTGTACGGTAAACGAGGTTCTTGTAAACAGAGGCGTCCCAAACATTGGGGTGGCTGTATCTTTTTGATTTTAATTTCCCTAAGCTATAGGACCATAAGTGGAAGTGCCCTAGGCTCTGTTGCTTTGTTTTTTAGATGTTTCAGGAAACACCATACACTTCTCCCGAGTGTCTGTTGGCAATTTACATCCCGCCCATCAGCATAACAAGGCTCCCAGTTCTCCATGGCCTGTCCTGCCTTTCTGGATTTTACACTTTTTTCAGATGGCCCTTTTGACCGGGGGGAAGTGAGACTTCATTGTAGTGCAGATTTCCTTTGCAAGCTTGCTTGGTTGGCCAAAAAGGGCGTATGCGTTTTTTCCTGAATATATTCAGGAAAAAACGCATACGCCCTTTTTGGCCAAGTGCATCATTGTGGACGTTCTGCCTCTTTTCCTATGCTTTCAATGCAATTCCAGTCTACCTCCTGAAATCGGTTTCCTGCAATTCTGCCCCGCTTTCAAGTCCTCTTGGCAGCCTTACTTCAGTATATTTTTGGACGATAGCTGTCATTTATAACTCTGCAGGTTTGTGAATTACAGTGCCCCTGAGCTCCTTTCTTCAACTCGCTTTCTTGTGAGCTGGCCGCAACACCGCAGGATGGCTTCAGGCCCTAATCTGGTTCCGGCACGGCACGCTGAGCCTTCGGTTATTTCCTCTTCCTGGTGGGAAATGAGAGTTAAATTTGCCCGTCCAGACACCTCCAGCTAGTCTCTCATTGGTTCTCGCTATTCCTGTTCATCTTCCGCAGAAATTGCAAACTGGGCCAAACAGGAGGTTAAAGGGACTGACTCTCCAAGTCGGGAGAGTGTTAGTAAAGCGTCTGGAATGTTGCACCCGAGTACCAGGGTACGAAAACTGAGACATATTTGAACACGTCTCCCGATCACATGGTTGATCATACTCTAGGTTCCACATGCATGTTTTAGCTGAAGGAAGAATACCTTAAACCTGGGTAGTTGAAACCCGTGGAATGGGTACCATGCAATATGACTTCAAAGGGTCTTCATTTGCTCACCGAACCTCTCCAATCCTATCACTGCTGCGTTTATGTCCCTGTACACATGCTTGATTCTCTTTCGGAGACATAGCAATCCATAGGTTTTAAGATACTTAAGAGTCAGGTACATTCTTAGGCGTTTAATATGCGGTGTTGAGTCCATTTCGTTGAGCAAGGAGTAGCTCTTGTCTATTCCATATTTGGCTTAAGGAACTTTATCTGTGCTCATTTCAATCTCTGGTTTTATGCAGCACCCCAACTCACCTTTACCCTTAAACAAGCGTAAGTTGGTTTTCTAAATTTGAGACCCTGTTCTGTTCTGTAATTCAGTTCCTGTGTAGCCAAGTTTACATTCCGTGTATTACTGATATCTTATGATGTTTCTTTTTCTGTGTGACTTATTTCAGTTAGAATCATCGTACCTGAATCCACTCATTGTGCTGCTACGGGCCTGATGACATAGATTTCACTGCTGAGTGATACTGCATTGTACGTAAGTACCACAAGTTCTTTATCCATTTTTCACTTTCTGTGATATTGAACTTGTACGGTAAACGAGGTTCTTGTAAACAGAGGCGTCCCAAACATTGGGGTGGCTGTATCTTTTTGATTTTAATTTCCCTAAGCTATAGGACCATAAGTGGAAGTGCCCTAGGCTCTGTTGCTTTGTTTTTTAGATGTTTCAGGAAACACCATACACTTCTCCCGAGTGTCTGTTGGCAATTTACATCCCGCCCATCAGCATAACAAGGCTCCCAGTTCTCCATGGCCTGTCCTGCCTTTCTGGATTTTACACTTTTTTCAGATGGCCCTTTTGACCGGGGGGAAGTGAGACTTCATTGTAGTGCAGATTTCCTTTGCAAGCTTGCTTGGTTGGCCAAAAAGGGCGTATGCGTTTTTTCCTGAATATATTCAGGAAAAAACGCATACGCCCTTTTTGGCCAAGTGCATCATTGTGGACGTTCTGCCTCTTTTCCTATGCTTTCAATGCAATTCCAGTCTACCTCCTGAAATCGGTTTCCTGCAATTCTGCCCCGCTTTCAAGTCCTCTTGGCAGCCTTACTTCAGTATATTTTTGGACGATAGTTGTCATTTATAACTCTGCAGGTTTGTGAATTACAGTGCCCCTGAGCTCCTTTCTTCAACTCATTTTCTTGTGAGCTGGCCGCAACACCGCAGGATGGCTTCAGGCCCTAATCTGGTTCAGGCACGGCACGCTGAGCCTTTGGTTATTTCCTCTTCCTGGTGGGAAATGAGAGTTAAATTTGCCCGTCCAGACACCTCCAGCTAGTCTCTCATTGGTTCTCGCTATTCCTGTTCATCTTCCGCAGAAATTGCAAACTGGGCCAAACAGGAGGTTAAAGGGACTGACTCTCCAAGTCGGGAGAGTGTTAGTAAAGCGTCTGGAATGTTGCACCCGAGTACCAGGGTACGAAAACTGAGACATATTTGAACACGTCTCCCGATCACATGGTTGATCATACTCTAGGTTCCACATGCATGTTTTAGCTGAAGGAAGAATACCTTAAACCTGGGTAGTTGAAACCCGTGGAATGGGTACCATGCAATATGACTTCAAAGGGTCTTCATTTGCTCACCGAACCTCTCCAATCCTATCACTGCTGCGTTTATGTCCCTGTACACATGCTTGATTCTCTTTCGGAGACATAGCAATCCATAGGTTTTAAGATACTTAAGAGTCAGGTACATTCTTAGGCGTTTAATATGCGGTGTTGAGTCCATTTCGTTGAGCAAGGAGTAGCTCTTGTCTATTCCATATTTGGCTTAAGGAACTTTATCTGTGCTCATTTCAATCTCTGGTTTTATGCAGCACCCCAACTCACCTTTACCCTTAAACAAGCGTAAGTTGGTTTTCTAAATTTGAGACCCTGTTCTGTTCTGTAATTCAGTTCCTGTGTAGCCAAGTTTACATTCCGTGTATTACTGATATCTTATGATGTTTCTTTTTCTGTGTGACTTATTTCAGTTAGAATCATCGTACCTGAATCCACTCATTGTGCTGCTACGGGCCTGATGACATAGATTTCACTGCTGAGTGATACTGCATTGTACGTAAGTACCACAAGTTCTTTATCCATTTTTCACTTTCTGTGATATTGAACTTGTACGGTAAACGAGGTTCTTGTAAACAGAGGCGTCCCAAACATTGGGGTGGCTGTATCTTTTTGATTTTAATTTCCCTAAGCTATAGGACCATAAGTGGAAGTGCCCTAGGCTCTGTTGCTTTGTTTTTTAGATGTTTCAGGAAACACCATACACTTCTCCCGAGTGTCTGTTGGCAATTTACATCCCGCCCATCAGCATAACAAGGCTCCCAGTTCTCCATGGCCTGTCCTGCCTTTCTGGATTTTACACTTTTTTCAGATGGCCCTTTTGACCGGGGGGAAGTGAGACTTCATTGTAGTGCAGATTTCCTTTGCAAGCTTGCTTGGTTGGCCAAAAAGGGCGTATGCGTTTTTTCCTGAATATATTCAGGAAAAAACGCATACGCCCTTTTTGGCCAAGTGCATCATTGTGGACGTTCTGCCTCTTTTCCTATGCTTTCAATGCAATTCCAGTCTACCTCCTGAAATCGGTTTCCTGCAATTCTGCCCCGCTTTCAAGTCCTCTTGGCAGCCTTACTTCAGTATATTTTTGGACGATAGCTGTCATTTATAACTCTGCAGGTTTGTGAATTACAGTGCCCCTGAGCTCCTTTCTTCAACTCGCTTTCTTGTGAGCTGGCCGCAACACCGCAGGATGGCTTCAGGCCCTAATCTGGTTCCGGCACGGCACGCTGAGCCTTCGGTTATTTCCTCTTCCTGGTGGGAAATGAGAGTTAAATTTGCCCGTCCAGACACCTCCAGCTAGTCTCTCATTGGTTCTCGCTATTCCTGTTCATCTTCCGCAGAAATTGCAAACTGGGCCAAACAGGAGGTTAAAGGGACTGACTCTCCAAGTCGGGAGAGTGTTAGTAAAGCGTCTGGAATGTTGCACCCGAGTACCAGGGTACGAAAACTGAGACATATTTGAACACGTCTCCCGATCACATGGTTGATCATACTCTAGGTTCCACATGCATGTTTTAGCTGAAGGAAGAATACCTTAAACCTGGGTAGTTGAAACCCGTGGAATGGGTACCATGCAATATGACTTCAAAGGGTCTTCATTTGCTCACCGAACCTCTCCAATCCTATCACTGCTGCGTTTATGTCCCTGTACACATGCTTGATTCTCTTTCGGAGACATAGCAATCCATAGGTTTTAAGATACTTAAGAGTCAGGTACATTCTTAGGCGTTTAATATGCGGTGTTGAGTCCATTTCGTTGAGCAAGGAGTAGCTCTTGTCTATTCCATATTTGGCTTAAGGAACTTTATCTGTGCTCATTTCAATCTCTGGTTTTATGCAGCACCCCAACTCACCTTTACCCTTAAACAAGCGTAAGTTGGTTTTCTAAATTTGAGACCCTGTTCTGTTCTGTAATTCAGTTCCTGTGTAGCCAAGTTTACATTCCGTGTATTACTGATATCTTATGATGTTTCTTTTTCTGTGTGACTTATTTCAGTTAGAATCATCGTACCTGAATCCACTCATTGTGCTGCTACGGGCCTGATGACATAGATTTCACTGCTGAGTGATACTGCATTGTACGTAAGTACCACAAGTTCTTTATCCATTTTTCACTTTCTGTGATATTGAACTTGTACGGTAAACGAGGTTCTTGTAAACAGAGGCGTCCCAAACATTGGGGTGGCTGTATCTTTTTGATTTTAATTTCCCTAAGCTATAGGACCATAAGTGGAAGTGCCCTAGGCTCTGTTGCTTTGTTTTTTAGATGTTTCAGGAAACACCATACACTTCTCCCGAGTGTCTGTTGGCAATTTACATCCCGCCCATCAGCATAACAAGGCTCCCAGTTCTCCATGGCCTGTCCTGCCTTTCTGGATTTTACACTTTTTTCAGATGGCCCTTTTGACCGGGGGGAAGTGAGACTTCATTGTAGTGCAGATTTCCTTTGCAAGCTTGCTTGGTTGGCCAAAAAGGGCGTATGCGTTTTTTCCTGAATATATTCAGGAAAAAACGCATACGCCCTTTTTGGCCAAGTGCATCATTGTGGACGTTCTGCCTCTTTTCCTATGCTTTCAATGCAATTCCAGTCTACCTCCTGAAATCGGTTTCCTGCAATTCTGCCCCGCTTTCAAGTCCTCTTGGCAGCCTTACTTCAGTATATTTTTGGACGATAGCTGTCATTTATAACTCTGCAGGTTTGTGAATTACAGTGCCCCTGAGCTCCTTTCTTCAACTCGCTTTCTTGTGAGCTGGCCGCAACACCGCAGGATGGCTTCAGGCCCTAATCTGGTTCCGGCACGGCACGCTGAGCCTTCGGTTATTTCCTCTTCCTGGTGGGAAATGAGAGTTAAATTTGCCCGTCCAGACACCTCCAGCTAGTCTCTCATTGGTTCTCGCTATTCCTGTTCATCTTCCGCAGAAATTGCAAACTGGGCCAAACAGGAGGTTAAAGGGACTGACTCTCCAAGTCGGGAGAGTGTTAGTAAAGCGTCTGGAATGTTGCACCCGAGTACCAGGGTACGAAAACTGAGACATATTTGAACACGTCTCCCGATCACATGGTTGATCATACTCTAGGTTCCACATGCATGTTTTAGCTGAAGGAAGAATACCTTAAACCTGGGTAGTTGAAACCCGTGGAATGGGTACCATGCAATATGACTTCAAAGGGTCTTCATTTGCTCACCGAACCTCTCCAATCCTATCACTGCTGCGTTTATGTCCCTGTACACATGCTTGATTCTCTTTCGGAGACATAGCAATCCATAGGTTTTAAGATACTTAAGAGTCAGGTACATTCTTAGGCGTTTAATATGGGGTGTTGAGTCCATTTCGTTGAGCAAGGAGTAGCTCTTGTCTATTCCATATTTGGCTTAAGGAACTTTATCTGTGCTCATTTCAATCTCTGGTTTTATGCAGCACCCCAACTCACCTTTACCCTTAAACAAGCATAAGTTGGTTTTCTAAATTTGAGACCCTGTTCTGTTCTGTAATTCAGTTCCTGTGTAGCCAAGTTTACATTCCGTGTATTACTGATATCTTATGATGTTTCTTCTTCTGTGTGACTTATTTCAGTTAGAATCATCGTACCTGAATCCACTCATTGTGCTGCTACGGGCCTGATGACATAGATTTCACTGCTGAGTGATACTGCATTGTACGTAAGTACCACAAGTTCTTTATCCATTTTTCACTTTCTGTGATATTGAACTTGTACAGTAAACGAGGTTCTTGTAAACAGAGGCGTCCCAAACATTGGGGTGGCTGTATCTTTTAGATTTTAATTTCCCTAAGATATAGGACCATAAGTGGAAGTGCCCTAGGCTCTGTTGCTTTGTTTTTTAGATGTTTCAGGAAACACCATACACTTCTCCCGAGTGTCTGTTGGCAATTTACATCCCGCCCATCAGCATAACAAGGCTCCCAGTTCTCCATGGCCTGTCCTGCCTTTCTGGATTTTACACTTTTTTCAGATGGCCCTTTTGACCGGGGGGAAGTGAGACTTCATTGTAGTGCAGATTTCCTTTGCAAGCTTGCTTGGTTGGCCAAAAAGGGCGTATGCGTTTTTTCCTGAATATATTCAGGAAAAAACGCATACGCCCTTTTTGGCCAAGTGCATCATTGTGGACGTTCTGCCTCTTTTCCTATGCTTTCAATGCAATTCCAGTCTACCTCCTGAAATCGGTTTCCTGCAATTCTGCCCCGCTTTCAAGTCCTCTTGGCAGCCTTACTTCAGTATATTTTTGGACGATAGTTGTCATTTATAACTCTGCAGGTTTGTGAATTACAGTGCCCCTGAGCTCCTTTCTTCAACTCGTTTTCTTGTGAGCTGGCCGCAACACCGCAGGATGGCTTCAGGCCCTAATCTGGTTCCGGCACGGCACGCTGAGCCTTTGGTTATTTCCTCTTCCTGGTGGGAAATGAGAGTTAAATTTGCCCGTCCAGACACCTCCAGCTAGTCTCTCATTGGTTCTCGCTATTCCTGTTCATCTTCCGCAGAAATTGCAAACTGGGCCAAACAGGAGGTTAAAGGGACTGACTCTCCAAGTCGGGAGAGTGTTAGTAAAGCGTCTGGAATGTTGCACCCGAGTACCAGGGTACGAAAACTGAGACATATTTGAACACGTCTCCCGATCACATGGTTGATCATACTCTAGGTTCCACATGCATGTTTTAGCTGAAGGAAGAATACCTTAAACCTGGGTAGTTGAAACCCGTGGAATGGGTACCATGCAATATGACTTCAAAGGGTCTTCATTTGCTCACCGAACCTCTCCAATCCTATCACTGCTGCGTTTATGTCCCTGTACACATGCTTGATTCTCTTTCGGAGACATAGCAATCCATAGGTTTTAAGATACTTAAGAGTCAGGTACATTCTTAGGCGTTTAATATGGGGTGTTGAGTCCATTTCGTTGAGCAAGGAGTAGCTCTTGTCTATTCCATATTTGGCTTAAGGAACTTTATCTGTGCTCATTTCAATCTCTGGTTTTATGCAGCACCCCAACTCACCTTTACCCTTAAACAAGCATAAGTTGGTTTTCTAAATTTGAGACCCTGTTCTGTTCTGTAATTCAGTTCCTGTGTAGCCAAGTTTACATTCCGTGTATTACTGATATCTTATGATGTTTCTTTTTCTGTGTGACTTATTTCAGTTAGAATCATCGTACCTGAATCCACTCATTGTGCTGCTACGGGCCTGATGACATAGATTTCACTGCTGAGTGATACTGCATTGTACGTAAGTACCACAAGTTCTTTATCCATTTTTCACTTTCTGTGATATTGAACTTGTACGGTAAACGAGGTTCTTGTAAACAGAGGCGTCCCAAACATTGGGGTGGCTGTATCTTTTTGATTTTAATTTCCCTAAGCTATAGGACCATAAGTGGAAGTGCCCTAGGCTCTGTTGCTTTGTTTTTTAGATGTTTCAGGAAACACCATACACTTCTCCCGAGTGTCTGTTGGCAATTTACATCCCGCCCATCAGCATAACAAGGCTCCCAGTTCTCCATGGCCTGTCCTGCCTTTCTGGATTTTACACTTTTTTCAGATGGCCCTTTTGACCGGGGGGAAGTGAGACTTCATTGTAGTGCAGATTTCCTTTGCAAGCTTGCTTGGTTGGCCAAAAAGGGCGTATGCGTTTTTTCCTGAATATATTCAGGAAAAAACGCATACGCCCTTTTTGGCCAAGTGCATCATTGTGGACGTTCTGCCTCTTTTCCTATGCTTTCAATGCAATTCCAGTCTACCTCCTGAAATCGGTTTCCTGCAATTCTGCCCCGCTTTCAAGTCCTCTTGGCAGCCTTACTTCAGTATATTTTTGGACGATAGCTGTCATTTATAACTCTGCAGGTTTGTGAATTACAGTGCCCCTGAGCTCCTTTCTTCAACTCGCTTTCTTGTGAGCTGGCCGCAACACCGCAGGATGGCTTCAGGCCCTAATCTGGTTCCGGCACGGCACGCTGAGCCTTTGGTTATTTCCTCTTCCTGGTGGGAAATGAGAGTTAAATTTGCCCGTCCAGACACCTCCAGCTAGTCTCTCATTGGTTCTCGCTATTCCTGTTCATCTTCCGCAGAAATTGCAAACTGGGCCAAACAGGAGGTTAAAGGGACTGACTCTCCAAGTCGGGAGAGTGTTAGTAAAGCGTCTGGAATGTTGCACCCGAGTACCAGGGTACGAAAACTGAGACATATTTGAACACGTCTCCCGATCACATGGTTGATCATACTCTAGGTTCCACATGCATGTTTTAGCTGAAGGAAGAATACCTTAAACCTGGGTAGTTGAAACCCGTGGAATGGGTACCATGCAATATGACTTCAAAGGGTCTTCATTTGCTCACCGAACCTCTCCAATCCTATCACTGCTGCGTTTATGTCCCTGTACACATGCTTGATTCTCTTTCGGAGACATAGCAATCCATAGGTTTTAAGATACTTAAGAGTCAGGTACATTCTTAGGCGTTTAATATGGGGTGTTGAGTCCATTTCGTTGAGCAAGGAGTAGCTCTTGTCTATTCCATATTTGGCTTAAGGAACTTTATCTGTGCTCATTTCAATCTCTGGTTTTATGCAGCACCCCAACTCACCTTTACCCTTAAACAAGCATAAGTTGGTTTTCTAAATTTGAGACCCTGTTCTGTTCTGTAATTCAGTTCCTGTGTAGCCAAGTTTACATTCCGTGTATTACTGATATCTTATGATGTTTCTTCTTCTGTGTGACTTATTTCAGTTAGAATCATTGTACCTGAATCCACTCATTGTGCTGCTACGGGCCTGATGACATAGATTTCACTGCTGAGTGATACTGCATTGTACGTAAGTACCACAAGTTCTTTATCCATTTTTCACTTTCTGTGATATTGAACTTGTACGGTAAACGAGGTTCTTGTAAACAGAGGCGTCCCAAACATTGGGGTGGCTGTATCTTTTTGATTTTAATTTCCCTAAGCTATAGGACCATAAGTGGAAGTGCCCTAGGCTCTGTTGCTTTGTTTTTTAGATGTTTCAGGAAACACCATACACTTCTCCCGAGTGTCTGTTGGCAATTTACATCCCGCCCATCAGCATAACAAGGCTCCCAGTTCTCCATGGCCTGTCCTGCCTTTCTGGATTTTACACTTTTTTCAGATGGCCCTTTTGACCGGGGGGAAGTGAGACTTCATTGTAGTGCAGATTTCCTTTGCAAGCTTGCTTGGTTGGCCAAAAAGGGCGTATGCGTTTTTTCCTGAATATATTCAGGAAAAAACACATACGCCCTTTTTGGCCAAGTGCATCATTGTGGACGTTCTGCCTCTTTTCCTATGCTTTCAATGCAATTCCAGTCTACCTCCTGAAATCGGTTTCCTGCAATTCTGCCCCGCTTTCAAGTCCTCTTGGCAGCCTTACTTCAGTATATTTTTGGACGATAGCTGTCATTTATAACTCTGCAGGTTTGTGAATTACAGTGCCCCTGAGCTCCTTTCTTCAACTCGCTTTCTTGTGAGCTGGCCGCAACACCGCAGGATGGCTTCAGGCCCTAATCTGGTTCCGGCACGGCACGCTGAGCCTTTGGTTATTTCCTCTTCCTGGTGGGAAATGAGAGTTAAATTTGCCCGTCCAGACACCTCCAGCTAGTCTCTCATTGGTTCTCGCTATTCCTGTTCATCTTCCGCAGAAATTGCAAACTGGGCCAAACAGGAGGTTAAAGGGACTGACTCTCCAAGTCGGGAGAGTGTTAGTAAAGCGTCTGGAATGTTGCACCCGAGTACCAGGGTACGAAAACTGAGACATATTTGAACACGTCTCCCGATCACATGGTTGATCATACTCTAGGTTCCACATGCATGTTTTAGCTGAAGGAAGAATACCTTAAACCTGGGTAGTTGAAACCCGTGGAATGGGTACCATGCAATATGACTTCAAAGGGTCTTCATTTGCTCACCAAACCTCTCCAATCCTATCACTGCTGCGTTTATGTCCCTGTACACATGCTTGATTCTCTTTCGGAGACATAGCAATCCATAGGTTTTAAGATACTTAAGAGTCAGGTACATTCTTAGGCGTTTAATATGGGGTGTTGAGTCCATTTCGTTGAGCAAGGAGTAGCTCTTGTCTATTCCATATTTGGCTTAAGGAACTTTATCTGTGCTCATTTCAATCTCTGGTTTTATGCAGCACCCCAACTCACCTTTACCCTTAAACAAGCATAAGTTGGTTTTCTAAATTTGAGACCCTGTTCTGTTCTGTAATTCAGTTCCTGTGTAGCCAAGTTTACATTCCGTGTATTACTGATATCTTATGATGTTTCTTTTTCTGTGTGACTTATTTCAGTTAGAATCATCGTACCTGAATCCACTCATTGTGCTGCTACGGGCCTGATGACATAGATTTCACTGCTGAGTGATACTGCATTGTACGTAAGTACCACAAGTTCTTTATCCATTTTTCACTTTCTGTGATATTGAACTTGTACGGTAAACGAGGTTCTTGTAAACAGAGGCGTCCCAAACATTGGGGTGGCTGTATCTTTTTGATTTTAATTTCCCTAAGCTATAGGACCATAAGTGGAAGTGCCCTAGGCTCTGTTGCTTTGTTTTTTAGATGTTTCAGGAAACACCATACACTTCTCCCGAGTGTCTGTTGGCAATTTACATCCCGCCCATCAGCATAACAAGGCTCCCAGTTCTCCATGGCCTGTCCTGCCTTTCTGGATTTTACACTTTTTTCAGATGGCCCTTTTGACCGGGGGGAAGTGAGACTTCATTGTAGTGCAGATTTCCTTTGCAAGCTTGCTTGGTTGGCCAAAAAGGGCGTATGCGTTTTTTCCTGAATATATTCAGGAAAAAACGCATACGCCCTTTTTGGCCAAGTGCATCATTGTGGACGTTCTGCCTCTTTTCCTATGCTTTCAATGCAATTCCAGTCTACCTCCTGAAATCGGTTTCCTGCAATTCTGCCCCGCTTTCAAGTCCTCTTGGCAGCCTTACTTCAGTATATTTTTGGACGATAGCTGTCATTTATAACTCTGCAGGTTTGTGAATTACAGTGCCCCTGAGCTCCTTTCTTCAACTCGCTTTCTTGTGAGCTGGCCGCAACACCGCAGGATGGCTTCAGGCCCTAATCTGGTTCCGGCACGGCACGCTGAGCCTTTGGTTATTTCCTCTTCCTGGTGGGAAATGAGAGTTAAATTTGCCCGTCCAGACACCTCCAGCTAGTCTCTCATTGGTTCTCGCTATTCCTGTTCATCTTCCGCAGAAATTGCAAACTGGGCCAAACAGGAGGTTAAAGGGACTGACTCTCCAAGTCGGGAGAGTGTTAGTAAAGCGTCTGGAATGTTGCACCCGAGTACCAGGGTACGAAAACTGAGACATATTTGAACACGTCTCCCGATCACATGGTTGATCATACTCTAGGTTCCACATGCATGTTTTAGCTGAAGGAAGAATACCTTAAACCTGGGTAGTTGAAACCCGTGGAATGGGTACCATGCAATATGACTTCAAAGGGTCTTCATTTGCTCACCGAACCTCTCCAATCCTATCACTGCTGCGTTTATGTCCCTGTACACATGCTTGATTCTCTTTCGGAGACATAGCAATCCATAGGTTTTAAGATACTTAAGAGTCAGGTACATTCTTAGGCGTTTAATATGCGGTGTTGAGTCCATTTCGTTGAGCAAGGAGTAGCTCTTGTCTATTCCATATTTGGCTTAAGGAACTTTATCTGTGCTCATTTCAATCTCTGGTTTTATGCAGCACCCCAACTCACCTTTACCCTTAAACAAGCATAAGTTGGTTTTCTAAATTTGAGACCCTGTTCTGTTCTGTAATTCAGTTCCTGTGTAGCCAAGTTTACATTCCGTGTATTACTGATATCTTATGATGTTTCTTTTTCTGTGTGACTTATTTCAGTTAGAATCATCGTACCTGAATCCACTCATTGTGCTGCTACGGGCCTGATGACATAGATTTCACTGCTGAGTGATACTGCATTGTACGTAAGTACCACAAGTTCTTTATCCATTTTTCACTTTCTGTGATATTGAACTTGTACGGTAAACGAGGTTCTTGTAAACAGAGGCGTCCCAAACATTGGGGTGGCTGTATCTTTTTGATTTTAATTTCCCTAAGCTATAGGACCATAAGTGGAAGTGCCCTAGGCTCTGTTGCTTTGTTTTCTAGATGTTTCAGGAAACACCATACACTTCTCCCGAGTGTCTGTTGGCAATTTACATCCCGCCCATCAGCATAACAAGGCTCCCAGTTCTCCATGGCCTGTCCTGCCTTTCTGGATTTTACACTTTTTTCAGATGGCCCTTTTGACCGGGGGGAAGTGAGACTTCATTGTAGTGCAGATTTCCTTTGCAAGCTTGCTTGGTTGGCCAAAAAGGGCGTATGCGTTTTTTCCTGAATATATTCAGGAGAAAACGCATACGCCCTTTTTGGCCAAGTGCATCATTGTGGACGTTCTGCCTCTTTTCCTATGCTTTCAATGCAATTCCAGTCTACCTCCTGAAATCGGTTTCCTGCAATTCTGCCCCGCTTTCAAGTCCTCTTGGCAGCCTTACTTCAGTATATTTTTGGACGATAGCTGTCATTTATAACTCTGCAGGTTTGTGAATTACAGTGCCCCTGAGCTCCTTTCTTCAACTCGCTTTCTTGTGAGCTGGCCGCAACACCGCAGGATGGCTTCAGGCCCTAATCTGGTTCCGGCACGGCACGCTGAGCCTTCGGTTATTTCCTCTTCCTGGTGGGAAATGAGAGTTAAATTTGCCCGTCCAGACACCTCCAGCTAGTCTCTCATTGGTTCTCGCTATTCCTGTTCATCTTCCGCAGAAATTGCAAACTGGGCCAAACAGGAGGTTAAAGGGACTGACTCTCCAAGTCGGGAGAGTGTTAGTAAAGCGTCTGGAATGTTGCATCCGAGTACCAGGGTACGAAAACTGAGACATATTTGAACACGTCTCCCGATCACATGGTTGATCATACTCTAGGTTCCACATGCATGTTTTAGCTGAAGGAAGAATACCTTAAACCTGGGTAGTTGAAACCCGTGGAATGGGTACCATGCAATATGACTTCAAAGGGTCTTCATTTGCTCACCGAACCTCTCCAATCCTATCACTGCTGCGTTTATGTCCCTGTACACATGCTTGATTCTCTTTCGGAGACATAGCAATCCATAGGTTTTAAGATACTTAAGAGTCAGGTACATTCTTAGGCGTTTAATATGGGGTGTTGAGTCCATTTCGTTGAGCAAGGAGTAGCTCTTGTCTATTCCATATTTGGCTTAAGGAACTTTATCTGTGCTCATTTCAATCTCTGGTTTTATGCAGCACCCCAACTCACCTTTACCCTTAAACAAGCATAAGTTGGTTTTCTAAATTTGAGACCCTGTTCTGTTCTGTAATTCAGTTCCTGTGTAGCCAAGTTTACATTCCGTGTATTACTGATATCTTATGATGTTTCTTCTTCTGTGTGACTTATTTCAGTTAGAATCATCGTACCTGAATCCACTCATTGTGCTGCTACGGGCCTGATGACATAGATTTCACTGCTGAGTGATACTGCATTGTACGTAAGTACCACAAGTTCTTTATCCATTTTTCACTTTCTGTGATATTGAACTTGTACAGTAAACGAGGTTCTTGTAAACAGAGGCGTCCCAAACATTGGGGTGGCTGTATCTTTTAGATTTTAATTTCCCTAAGATATAGGACCATAAGTGGAAGTGCCCTAGGCTCTGTTGCTTTGTTTTTTAGATGTTTCAGGAAACACCATACACTTCTCCCGAGTGTCTGTTGGCAATTTACATCCCGCCCATCAGCATAACAAGGCTCCCAGTTCTCCATGGCCTGTCCTGCCTTTCTGGATTTTACACTTTTTTCAGATGGCCCTTTTGACCGGGGGGAAGTGAGACTTCATTGTAGTGCAGATTTCCTTTGCAAGCTTGCTTGGTTGGCCAAAAAGGGCGTATGCGTTTTTTCCTGAATATATTCAGGAAAAAACGCATACGCCCTTTTTGGCCAAGTGCATCATTGTGGACGTTCTGCCTCTTTTCCTATGCTTTCAATGCAATTCCAGTCTACCTCCTGAAATCGGTTTCCTGCAATTCTGCCCCGCTTTCAAGTCCTCTTGGCAGCCTTACTTCAGTATATTTTTGGACGATAGTTGTCATTTATAACTCTGCAGGTTTGTGAATTACAGTGCCCCTGAGCTCCTTTCTTCAACTCGTTTTCTTGTGAGCTGGCCGCAACACCGCAGGATGGCTTCAGGCCCTAATCTGGTTCCGGCACGGCACGCTGAGCCTTTGGTTATTTCCTCTTCCTGGTGGGAAATGAGAGTTAAATTTGCCCGTCCAGACACCTCCAGCTAGTCTCTCATTGGTTCTCGCTATTCCTGTTCATCTTCCGCAGAAATTGCAAACTGGGCCAAACAGGAGGTTAAAGGGACTGACTCTCCAAGTCGGGAGAGTGTTAGTAAAGCGTCTGGAATGTTGCACCCGAGTACCAGGGTACGAAAACTGAGACATATTTGAACACGTCTCCCGATCACATGGTTGATCATACTCTAGGTTCCACATGCATGTTTTAGCTGAAGGAAGAATACCTTAAACCTGGGTAGTTGAAACCCGTGGAATGGGTACCATGCAATATGACTTCAAAGGGTCTTCATTTGCTCACCGAACCTCTCCAATCCTATCACTGCTGCGTTTATGTCCCTGTACACATGCTTGATTCTCTTTCGGAGACATAGCAATCCATAGGTTTTAAGATACTTAAGAGTCAGGTACATTCTTAGGCGTTTAATATGGGGTGTTGAGTCCATTTCGTTGAGCAAGGAGTAGCTCTTGTCTATTCCATATTTGGCTTAAGGAACTTTATCTGTGCTCATTTCAATCTCTGGTTATGCAGCACCCCAACTCACCTTTACCCTTAAACAAGCATAAGTTGGTTTTCTAAATTTGAGACCCTGTTCTGTTCTGTAATTCAGTTCCTGTGTAGCCAAGTTTACATTCCGTGTATTACTGATATCTTATGATGTTTCTTTTTCTGTGTGACTTATTTCAGTTAGAATCATCGTACCTGAATCCACTCATTGTGCTGCTACGGGCCTGATGGCATAGATTTCACTGCTGAGTGATACTGCATTGTACGTAAGTACCACAAGTTCTTTATCCATTTTTCACTTTCTGTGATATTGAACTTGTACGGTAAACGAGGTTCTTGTAAACAGAGGCGTCCCAAACATTGGGGTGGCTGTATCTTTTTGATTTTAATTTCCCTAAGCTATAGGACCATAAGTGGAAGTGCCCTAGGCTCTGTTGCTTTGTTTTTTAGATGTTTCAGGAAACACCATACACTTCTCCCGAGTGTCTGTTGGCAATTTACATCCCGCCCATCAGCATAACAAGGCTCCCAGTTCTCCATGGCCTGTCCTGCCTTTCTGGATTTTACACTTTTTTCAGATGGCCCTTTTGACCGGGGGGAAGTGAGACTTCATTGTAGTGCAGATTTCCTTTGCAAGCTTGCTTGGTTGGCCAAAAAGGGCGTATGCGTTTTTTCCTGAATATATTCAGGAAAAAACGCATACGCCCTTTTTGGCCAAGTGCATCATTGTGGACGTTCTGCCTCTTTTCCTATGCTTTCAATGCAATTCCAGTCTACCTCCTGAAATCGGTTTCCTGCAATTCTGCCCCGCTTTCAAGTCCTCTTGGCAGCCTTACTTCAGTATATTTTTGGACGATAGTTGTCATTTATAACTCTGCAGGTTTGTGAATTACAGTGCCCCTGAGCTCCTTTCTTCAACTCATTTTCTTGTGAGCTGGCCGCAACACCGCAGGATGGCTTCAGGCCCTAATCTGGTTCAGGCACGGCACGCTGAGCCTTTGGTTATTTCCTCTTCCTGGTGGGAAATGAGAGTTAAATTTGCCCGTCCAGACACCTCCAGCTAGTCTCTCATTGGTTCTCGCTATTCCTGTTCATCTTCCGCAGAAATTGCAAACTGGGCCAAACAGGAGGTTAAAGGGACTGACTCTCCAAGTCGGGAGAGTGTTAGTAAAGCGTCTGGAATGTTGCACCCGAGTACCAGGGTACGAAAACTGAGACATATTTGAACACGTCTCCCGATCACATGGTTGATCATACTCTAGGTTCCACATGCATGTTTTAGCTGAAGGAAGAATACCTTAAACCTGGGTAGTTGAAACCCGTGGAATGGGTACCATGCAATATGACTTCAAAGGGTCTTCATTTGCTCACCGAACCTCTCCAATCCTATCACTGCTGCGTTTATGTCCCTGTACACATGCTTGATTCTCTTTCGGAGACATAGCAATCCATAGGTTTTAAGATACTTAAGAGTCAGGTACATTCTTAGGCGTTTAATATGCGGTGTTGAGTCCATTTCGTTGAGCAAGGAGTAGCTCTTGTCTATTCCATATTTGGCTTAAGGAACTTTATCTGTGCTCATTTCAATCTCTGGTTTTATGCAGCACCCCAACTCACCTTTACCCTTAAACAAGCGTAAGTTGGTTTTCTAAATTTGAGACCCTGTTCTGTTCTGTAATTCAGTTCCTGTGTAGCCAAGTTTACATTCCGTGTATTACTGATATCTTATGATGTTTCTTTTTCTGTGTGACTTATTTCAGTTAGAATCATCGTACCTGAATCCACTCATTGTGCTGCTACGGGCCTGATGACATAGATTTCACTGCTGAGTGATACTACATTGTACGTAAGTACCACAAGTTCTTTATCCATTTTTCACTTTCTGTGATATTGAACTTGTACGGTAAACGAGGTTCTTGTAAACAGAGGCGTCCCAAACATTGGGGTGGCTGTATCTTTTTGATTTTAATTTCCCTAAGCTATAGGACCATAAGTGGAAGTGCCCTAGGCTCTGTTGCTTTGTTTTTTAGATGTTTCAGGAAACACCATACACTTCTCCCGAGTGTCTGTTGGCAATTTACATCCCGCCCATCAGCATAACAAGGCTCCCAGTTCTCCATGGCCTGTCCTGCCTTTCTGGATTTTACACTTTTTTCAGATGGCCCTTTTGACCGGGGGGAAGTGAGACTTCATTGTAGTGCAGATTTCCTTTGCAAGCTTGCTTGGTTGGCCAAAAAGGGCGTATGCGTTTTTTCCTGAATATATTCAGGAAAAAACGCATACGCCCTTTTTGGCCAAGTGCATCATTGTGGACGTTCTGCCTCTTTTCCTATGCTTTCAATGCAATTCCAGTCTACCTCCTGAAATCGGTTTCCTGCAATTCTGCCCCGCTTTCAAGTCCTCTTGGCAGCCTTACTTCAGTATATTTTTGTACGATAGCTGTCATTTATAACTCTGCAGGTTTGTGAATTACAGTGCCCCTGAGCTCCTTTCTTCAACTCGCTTTCTTGTGAGCTGGCCGCAACACCGCAGGATGGCTTCAGGCCCTAATCTGGTTCCGGCACGGCACGCTGAGCCTTCGGTTATTTCCTCTTCCTGGTGGGAAATGAGAGTTAAATTTGCCCGTCCAGACACCTCCAGCTAGTCTCTCATTGGTTCTCGCTATTCCTGTTCATCTTCCGCAGAAATTGCAAACTGGGCCAAACAGGAGGTTAAAGGGACTGACTCTCCAAGTCGGGAGAGTGTTAGTAAAGCGTCTGGAATGTTGCACCCGAGTACCAGGGTACGAAAACTGAGACATATTTGAACACGTCTCCCGATCACATGGTTGATCATACTCTAGGTTCCACATGCATGTTTTAGCTGAAGGAAGAATACCTTAAACCTGGGTAGTTGAAACCCGTGGAATGGGTACCATGCAATATGACTTCAAAGGGTCTTCATTTGCTCACCGAACCTCTCCAATCCTATCACTGCTGCGTTTATGTCCCTGTACACATGCTTGATTCTCTTTCGGAGACATAGCAATCCATAGGTTTTAAGATACTTAAGAGTCAGGTACATTCTTAGGCGTTTAATATGCGGTGTTGAGTCCATTTCGTTGAGCAAGGAGTAGCTCTTGTCTATTCCATATTTGGCTTAAGGAACTTTATCTGTGCTCATTTCAATCTCTGGTTTTATGCAGCACCCCAACTCACCTTTACCCTTAAACAAGCGTAAGTTGGTTTTCTAAATTTGAGACCCTGTTCTGTTCTGTAATTCAGTTCCTGTGTAGCCAAGTTTACATTCCGTGTATTACTGATATCTTATGATGTTTCTTTTTCTGTGTGACTTATTTCAGTTAGAATCATCGTACCTGAATCCACTCATTGTGCTGCTACGGGCCTGATGACATAGATTTCACTGCTGAGTGATACTGCATTGTACGTAAGTACCACAAGTTCTTTATCCATTTTTCACTTTCTGTGATATTGAACTTGTACGGTAAACGAGGTTCTTGTAAACAGAGGCGTCCCAAACATTGGGGTGGCTGTATCTTTTTGATTTTAATTTCCCTAAGCTATAGGACCATAAGTGGAAGTGCCCTAGGCTCTGTTGCTTTGTTTTTTAGATGTTTCAGGAAACACCATACACTTCTCCCGAGTGTCTGTTGGCAATTTACATCCCGCCCATCAGCATAACAAGGCTCCCAGTTCTCCATGGCCTGTCCTGCCTTTCTGGATTTTACACTTTTTTCAGATGGCCCTTTTGACCGGGGGGAAGTGAGACTTCATTGTAGTGCAGATTTCCTTTGCAAGCTTGCTTGGTTGGCCAAAAAGGGCGTATGCGTTTTTTCCTGAATATATTCAGGAAAAAACGCATACGCCCTTTTTGGCCAAGTGCATCATTGTGGACGTTCTGCCTCTTTTCCTATGCTTTCAATGCAATTCCAGTCTACCTCCTGAAATCGGTTTCCTGCAATTCTGCCCCGCTTTCAAGTCCTCTTGGCAGCCTTACTTCAGTATATTTTTGGACGATAGCTGTCATTTATAACTCTGCAGGTTTGTGAATTACAGTGCCCCTGAGCTCCTTTCTTCAACTCGCTTTCTTGTGAGCTGGCCGCAACACCGCAGGATGGCTTCAGGCCCTAATCTGGTTCCGGCACGGCACGCTGAGCCTTCGGTTATTTCCTCTTCCTGGTGGGAAATGAGAGTTAAATTTGCCCGTCCAGACACCTCCAGCTAGTCTCTCATTGGTTCTCGCTATTCCTGTTCATCTTCCGCAGAAATTGCAAACTGGGCCAAACAGGAGGTTAAAGGGACTGACTCTCCAAGTCGGGAGAGTGTTAGTAAAGCGTCTGGAATGTTGCACCCGAGTACCAGGGTACGAAAACTGAGACATATTTGAACACGTCTCCCGATCACATGGTTGATCATACTCTAGGTTCCACATGCATGTTTTAGCTGAAGGAAGAATACCTTAAACCTGGGTAGTTGAAACCCGTGGAATGGGTACCATGCAATATGACTTCAAAGGGTCTTCATTTGCTCACCGAACCTCTCCAATCCTATCACTGCTGCGTTTATGTCCCTGTACACATGCTTGATTCTCTTTCGGAGACATAGCAATCCATAGGTTTTAAGATACTTAAGAGTCAGGTACATTCTTAGGCGTTTAATATGGGGTGTTGAGTCCATTTCGTTGAGCAAGGAGTAGCTCTTGTCTATTCCATATTTGGCTTAAGGAACTTTATCTGTGCTCATTTCAATCTCTGGTTTTATGCAGCACCCCAACTCACCTTTACCCTTAAACAAGCATAAGTTGGTTTTCTAAATTTGAGACCCTGTTCTGTTCTGTAATTCAGTTCCTGTGTAGCCAAGTTTACATTCCGTGTATTACTGATATCTTATGATGTTTCTTCTTCTGTGTGACTTATTTCAGTTAGAATCATCGTACCTGAATCCACTCATTGTGCTGCTACGGGCCTGATGACATAGATTTCACTGCTGAGTGATACTGCATTGTACGTAAGTACCACAAGTTCTTTATCCATTTTTCACTTTCTGTGATATTGAACTTGTACAGTAAACGAGGTTCTTGTAAACAGAGGCGTCCCAAACATTGGGGTGGCTGTATCTTTTAGATTTTAATTTCCCTAAGATATAGGACCATAAGTGGAAGTGCCCTAGGCTCTGTTGCTTTGTTTTTTAGATGTTTCAGGAAACACCATACACTTCTCCCGAGTGTCTGTTGGCAATTTACATCCCGCCCATCAGCATAACAAGGCTCCCAGTTCTCCATGGCCTGTCCTGCCTTTCTGGATTTTACACTTTTTTCAGATGGCCCTTTTGACCGGGGGGAAGTGAGACTTCATTGTAGTGCAGATTTCCTTTGCAAGCTTGCTTGGTTGGCCAAAAAGGGCGTATGCGTTTTTTCCTGAATATATTCAGGAAAAAACGCATACGCCCTTTTTGGCCAAGTGCATCATTGTGGACGTTCTGCCTCTTTTCCTATGCTTTCAATGCAATTCCAGTCTACCTCCTGAAATCGGTTTCCTGCAATTCTGCCCCGCTTTCAAGTCCTCTTGGCAGCCTTACTTCAGTATATTTTTGGACGATAGTTGTCATTTATAACTCTGCAGGTTTGTGAATTACAGTGCCCCTGAGCTCCTTTCTTCAACTCGTTTTCTTGTGAGCTGGCCGCAACACCGCAGGATGGCTTCAGGTCCTAATCTGGTTCCGGCACGGCACGCTGAGCCTTTGGTTATTTCCTCTTCCTGGTGGGAAATGAGAGTTAAATTTGCCCGTCCAGACACCTCCAGCTAGTCTCTCATTGGTTCTCGCTATTCCTGTTCATCTTCCGCAGAAATTGCAAACTGGGCCAAACAGGAGGTTAAAGGGACTGACTCTCCAAGTCGGGAGAGTGTTAGTAAAGCGTCTGGAATGTTGCACCCGAGTACCAGGGTACGAAAACTGAGACATATTTGAACACGTCTCCCGATCACATGGTTGATCATACTCTAGGTTCCACATGCATGTTTTAGCTGAAGGAAGAATACCTTAAACCTGGGTAGTTGAAACCCGTGGAATGGGTACCATGCAATATGACTTCAAAGGGTCTTCATTTGCTCACCGAACCTCTCCAATCCTATCACTGCTGCGTTTATGTCCCTGTACACATGCTTGATTCTCTTTCGGAGACATAGCAATCCATAGGTTTTAAGATACTTAAGAGTCAGGTACATTCTTAGGCGTTTAATATGGGGTGTTGAGTCCATTTCGTTGAGCAAGGAGTAGCTCTTGTCTATTCCATATTTGGCTTAAGGAACTTTATCTGTGCTCATTTCAATCTCTGGTTTTATGCAGCACCCCAACTCACCTTTACCCTTAAACAAGCATAAGTTGGTTTTCTAAATTTGAGACCCTGTTCTGTTCTGTAATTCAGTTCCTGTGTAGCCAAGTTTACATTCCGTGTATTACTGATATCTTATGATGTTTCTTTTTCTGTGTGACTTATTTCAGTTAGAATCATCGTACCTGAATCCACTCATTGTGCTGCTACGGGCCTGATGACATAGATTTCACTGCTGAGTGATACTGCATTGTACGTAAGTACCACAAGTTCTTTATCCATTTTTCACTTTCTGTGATATTGAACTTGTACGGTAAACGAGGTTCTTGTAAACAGAGGCGTCCCAAACATTGGGGTGGCTGTATCTTTTTGATTTTAATTTCCCTAAGCTATAGGACCATAAGTGGAAGTGCCCTAGGCTCTGTTGCTTTGTTTTTTAGATGTTTCAGGAAACACCATACACTTCTCCCGAGTGTCTGTGGGCAATTTACATCCCGCCCATCAGCATAACAAGGCTCCCAGTTCTCCATGGCCTGTCCTGCCTTTCTGGATTTTACACTTTTTTCAGATGGCCCTTTTGACCGGGGGGAAGTGAGACTTCATTGTAGTGCAGATTTCCTTTGCAAGCTTGCTTGGTTGGCCAAAAAGGGCGTATGCGTTTTTTCCTGAATATATTCAGGAAAAAACGCATACGCCCTTTTTGGCCAAGTGCATCATTGTGGACGTTCTGCCTCTTTTCCTATGCTTTCAATGCAATTCCAGTCTACCTCCTGAAATCGGTTTCCTGCAATTCTGCCCCGCTTTCAAGTCCTCTTGGCAGCCTTACTTCAGTATATTTTTGGACGATAGCTGTCATTTATAACTCTGCAGGTTTGTGAATTACAGTGCCCCTGAGCTCCTTTCTTCAACTCGCTTTCTTGTGAGCTGGCCGCAACACCGCAGGATGGCTTCAGGCCCTAATCTGGTTCCGGCACGGCACGCTGAGCCTTCGGTTATTTCCTCTTCCTGGTGGGAAATGAGAGTTAAATTTGCCCGTCCAGACACCTCCAGCTAGTCTCTCATTGGTTCTCGCTATTCCTGTTCATCTTCCGCAGAAATTGCAAACTGGGCCAAACAGGAGGTTAAAGGGACTGACTCTCCAAGTCGGGAGAGTGTTAGTAAAGCGTCTGGAATGTTGCACCCGAGTACCAGGGTACGAAAACTGAGACATATTTGAACACGTCTCCCGATCACATGGTTGATCATACTCTAGGTTCCACATGCATGTTTTAGCTGAAGGAAGAATACCTTAAACCTGGGTAGTTGAAACCCGTGGAATGGGTACCATGCAATATGACTTCAAAGGGTCTTCATTTGCTCACCAAACCTCTCCAATCCTATCACTGCTGCGTTTATGTCCCTGTACACATGCTTGATTCTCTTTCGGAGACATAGCAATCCATAGGTTTTAAGATACTTAAGAGTCAGGTACATTCTTAGGCGTTTAATATGGGGTGTTGAGTCCATTTCGTTGAGCAAGGAGTAGCTCTTGTCTATTCCATATTTGGCTTAAGGAACTTTATCTGTGCTCATTTCAATCTCTGGTTTTATGCAGCACCCCAACTCACCTTTACCCTTAAACAAGCATAAGTTGGTTTTCTAAATTTGAGACCCTGTTCTGTTCTGTAATTCAGTTCCTGTGTAGCCAAGTTTACATTCCGTGTATTACTGATATCTTATGATGTTTCTTTTTCTGTGTGACTTATTTCAGTTAGAATCATCGTACCTGAATCCACTCATTGTGCTGCTACGGGCCTGATGACATAGATTTCACTGCTGAGTGATACTGCATTGTACGTAAGTACCACAAGTTCTTTATCCATTTTTCACTTTCTGTGATATTGAACTTGTACGGTAAACGAGGTTCTTGTAAACAGAGGCGTCCCAAACATTGGGGTGGCTGTATCTTTTTGATTTTAATTTCCCTAAGCTATAGGACCATAAGTGGAAGTGCCCTAGGCTCTGTTGCTTTGTTTTTTAGATGTTTCAGGAAACACCATACACTTCTCCCGAGTGTCTGTTGGCAATTTACATCCCGCCCATCAGCATAACAAGGCTCCCAGTTCTCCATGGCCTGTCCTGCCTTTCTGGATTTTACACTTTTTTCAGATGGCCCTTTTGACCGGGGGGAAGTGAGACTTCATTGTAGTGCAGATTTCCTTTGCAAGCTTGCTTGGTTGGCCAAAAAGGGCGTATGCGTTTTTTCCTGAATATATTCAGGAAAAAACGCATACGCCCTTTTTGGCCAAGTGCATCATTGTGGACGTTCTGCCTCTTTTCCTATGCTTTCAATGCAATTCCAGTCTACCTCCTGAAATCGGTTTCCTGCAATTCTGCCCCGCTTTCAAGTCCTCTTGGCAGCCTTACTTCAGTATATTTTTGGACGATAGCTGTCATTTATAACTCTGCAGGTTTGTGAATTACAGTGCCCCTGAGCTCCTTTCTTCAACTCGCTTTCTTGTGAGCTGGCCGCAACACCGCAGGATGGCTTCAGGCCCTAATCTGGTTCCGGCACGGCACGCTGAGCCTTTGGTTATTTCCTCTTCCTGGTGGGAAATGAGAGTTAAATTTGCCCGTCCAGACACCTCCAGCTAGTCTCTCATTGGTTCTCGCTATTCCTGTTCATCTTCCGCAGAAATTGCAAACTGGGCCAAACAGGAGGTTAAAGGGACTGACTCTCCAAGTCGGGAGAGTGTTAGTAAAGCGTCTGGAATGTTGCACCCGAGTACCAGGGTACGAAAACTGAGACATATTTGAACACGTCTCCCGATCACATGGTTGATCATACTCTAGGTTCCACATGCATGTTTTAGCTGAAGGAAGAATACCTTAAACCTGGGTAGTTGAAACCCGTGGAATGGGTACCATGCAATATGACTTCAAAGGGTCTTCATTTGCTCACCGAACCTCTCCAATCCTATCACTGCTGCGTTTATGTCCCTGTACACATGCTTGATTCTCTTTCGGAGACATAGCAATCCATAGGTTTTAAGATACTTAAGAGTCAGGTACATTCTTAGGCGTTTAATATGGGGTGTTGAGTCCATTTCGTTGAGCAAGGAGTAGCTCTTGTCTATTCCATATTTGGCTTAAGGAACTTTATCTGTGCTCATTTCAATCTCTGGTTTTATGCAGCACCCCAACTCACCTTTACCCTTAAACAAGCATAAGTTGGTTTTCTAAATTTGAGACCCTGTTCTGTTCTGTAATTCAGTTCCTGTGTAGCCAAGTTTACATTCCGTGTATTACTGATATCTTATGATGTTTCTTCTTCTGTGTGACTTATTTCAGTTAGAATCATTGTACCTGAATCCACTCATTGTGCTGCTACGGGCCTGATGACATAGATTTCACTGCTGAGTGATACTGCATTGTACGTAAGTACCACAAGTTCTTTATCCATTTTTCACTTTCTGTGATATTGAACTTGTACGGTAAACGAGGTTCTTGTAAACAGAGGCGTCCCAAACATTGGGGTGGCTGTATCTTTTTGATTTTAATTTCCCTAAGCTATAGGACCATAAGTGGAAGTGCCCTAGGCTCTGTTGCTTTGTTTTTTAGATGTTTCAGGAAACACCATACACTTCTCCCGAGTGTCTGTTGGCAATTTACATCCCGCCCATCAGCATAACAAGGCTCCCAGTTCTCCATGGCCTGTCCTGCCTTTCTGGATTTTACACTTTTTTCAGATGGCCCTTTTGACCGGGGGGAAGTGAGACTTCATTGTAGTGCAGATTTCCTTTGCAAGCTTGCTTGGTTGGCCAAAAAGGGCGTATGCGTTTTTTCCTGAATATATTCAGGAAAAAACGCATACGCCCTTTTTGGCCAAGTGCATCATTGTGGACGTTCTGCCTCTTTTCCTATGCTTTCAATGCAATTCCAGTCTACCTCCTGAAATCGGTTTCCTGCAATTCTGCCCCGCTTTCAAGTCCTCTTGGCAGCCTTACTTCAGTATATTTTTGGACGATAGCTGTCATTTATAACTCTGCAGGTTTGTGAATTACAGTGCCCCTGAGCTCCTTTCTTCAACTCGCTTTCTTGTGAGCTGGCCGCAACACCGCAGGATGGCTTCAGGCCCTAATCTGGTTCCGGCACGGCACGCTGAGCCTTTGGTTATTTCCTCTTCCTGGTGGGAAATGAGAGTTAAATTTGCCCGTCCAGACACCTCCAGCTAGTCTCTCATTGGTTCTCGCTATTCCTGTTCATCTTCCGCAGAAATTGCAAACTGGGCCAAACAGGAGGTTAAAGGGACTGACTCTCCAAGTCGGGAGAGTGTTAGTAAAGCGTCTGGAATGTTGCACCCGAGTACCAGGGTACGAAAACTGAGACATATTTGAACACGTCTCCCGATCACATGGTTGATCATACTCTAGGTTCCACATGCATGTTTTAGCTGAAGGAAGAATACCTTAAACCTGGGTAGTTGAAACCCGTGGAATGGGTACCATGCAATATGACTTCAAAGGGTCTTCATTTGCTCACCGAACCTCTCCAATCCTATCACTGCTGCGTTTATGTCCCTGTACACATGCTTGATTCTCTTTCGGAGACATAGCAATCCATAGGTTTTAAGATACTTAAGAGTCAGGTACATTCTTAGGCGTTTAATATGGGGTGTTGAGTCCATTTCGTTGAGCAAGGAGTAGCTCTTGTCTATTCCATATTTGGCTTAAGGAACTTTATCTGTGCTCATTTCAATCTCTGGTTTTATGCAGCACCCCAACTCACCTTTACCCTTAAACAAGCATAAGTTGGTTTTCTAAATTTGAGACCCTGTTCTGTTCTGTAATTCAGTTCCTGTGTAGCCAAGTTTACATTCCGTGTATTACTGATATCTTATGATGTTTCTTCTTCTGTGTGACTTATTTCAGTTAGAATCATCGTACCTGAATCCACTCATTGTGCTGCTACGGGCCTGATGACATAGATTTCACTGCTGAGTGATACTGCATTGTACGTAAGTACCACAAGTTCTTTATCCATTTTTCACTTTCTGTGATATTGAACTTGTACGGTAAACGAGGTTCTTGTAAACAGAGGCGTCCCAAACATTGGGGTGGCTGTATCTTTTTGATTTTAATTTCCCTAAGCTATAGGACCATAAGTGGAAGTGCCCTAGGCTCTGTTGCTTTGTTTTTTAGATGTTTCAGGAAACACCATACACTTCTCCCGAGTGTCTGTTGGCAATTTACATCCCGCCCATCAGCATAACAAGGCTCCCAGTTCTCCATGGCCTGTCCTGCCTTTCTGGATTTTACACTTTTTTCAGATGGCCCTTTTGACCGGGGGGAAGTGAGACTTCATTGTAGTGCAGATTTCCTTTGCAAGCTTGCTTGGTTGGCCAAAAAGGGCGTATGCGTTTTTTCCTGAATATATTCAGGAAAAAACGCATACGCCCTTTTTGGCCAAGTGCATCATTGTGGACGTTCTGCCTCTTTTCCTATGCTTTCAATGCAATTCCAGTCTACCTCCTGAAATCGGTTTCCTGCAATTCTGCCCCGCTTTCAAGTCCTCTTGGC
>NW_027207885.1:0-61455 GCF_963455315.2 Globicephala melas
ACCTAAGGGACTGCCATACTTACCCAGTAGCTCCCACGCAGAGGTCCCTGTGCCCAAACGGGCCTCCACGGAAGGGCCCTGCTCCTCCCGTTGTGTTTCCTTGAGGTAATCAGAAACCGCTGAGGATCCCTATAGGAGCTCCGGTTTGAAGCTGGGCGACCCTGGCTAAACCTTATTCCCCTCCGTGGTAAACGAGACAGGGGCGGGTCCTAAGCTGCCTGAAGTACACTGCTCGCGCCCACCTTCTCTTTGCTGCCGGAAGGCCTCCCACAAGACGTCTGAGTTTACTCGTGACAGCAGAAGTCTGAGTTTACGCGTGTGAGGCCTGCTGCTCTCAGTTCCTTGCTGGGAGCTTCAGCAGGAGCGCTCGGGAGCTCGCCGGCACAAGAACTGTGAGTCCCCTCGCCCCACCCCGGCCTCAAGCAAAAGTCCAGATTTCCCCCATCAGGAACACCTCGGAGTGCCATAGGAGCGAAGAAGCATGCGTTAACGGAGGGCCTCAACAGTGCTAGGGCTTTATTTCACGAGACACCGTGCACTCACGTTCGTTGTAACAACTGTCAAAGGGCACTGGATGCCTTCCAACTCCTCTCTGGCGTTTGAGCCACAGGCAGTAAATGCATTCGTTTGATTAAGCTCCGTGAACGTGCAACGACGATGGCGAAGCGCTGCCCTGTTCGCTCGAAAGCTCTCGTTTGTACGGCCTTCACACGGCCTCAAGGTACGCCGTTCTAAACAGCCTTACATTCCACGCTGGTGTGCCCCCAATTGGGAATGTGGGCTCTTCTGTGAGACACCAAGGTGCGTCCCAAAGGAAACCGGGGAGGGGGGGGGCTCCCCCAGGACGCCTGCGTACGGCAGTCGGTGGCCAGATGTTTACTTCCAGCCGGAGAAAGAGAAAAAGGACAGCTTTCCCAGGGACAATTCTGGACCCTTGGGAACATCCAGAATCACCAAAGCCTAAACTTGGCACGGCCTGGGGAACGCTCTTCCGCACGTCCAGCAATCCCCACGTCAAAACCTTTCTCGGCAGAGGCAGGCACTCTCTCCCTTGTACTAGATAGCTCGGCAGAGCCTCCCGAGAAACATGCTGCGTCATTCAGCTTGAAAGTGGGACGCGGATGGGAGAGTACGCTTTCTCCCCGTTTGGAGGCGCCGTGCGCTTGGCTTCAAAGCTGCCCGAACAGCACTAGCGGCCCGACGTCTCTGCACGGCAGGATTGTCGTTGTGGGCCGAGGCTGCGTGTTCTCTCAAAGCGGAACACCGTGCTGGCAATACCTTGCTAGAAACTCCTCCCACGGCACTACATGTTCAGCTCCGGCCAAACGAAAGGTGACCTCAGGCCTCAAGGTAAGTCCCAGCGTTTCACGTCGGGGGAGTTGGGTGTGCAGGGGTCTCCATGAGGCCAGACTCCACCACGGAGTGCCTTAACTCTGCGACGCTCCTGGGGGCACACAGGAGAGGAGCTCGTTCGCCAGTTTCGCAGGATGACTTCTCTCCGTGCCGGAACGGCGGCTCCTGGCTTCTAGAGGAACCTTAGCCTAAACAGGCCCCTGGAGAAAGCTCTTCACATTCAGAGCAAGGGCAACGTACTGCTCTCTGGCTTGCCTGGGTTGAGTGCCCCAGTCGTCAAAGAGCCTCGCGAAAGCAGTGCTGCGCAGACTCCCTTTGCCAGTCGAACGGCCTCCTTGACTGAAAGAGAACTGCAGTGCCAAAAGGCACCGTGCTGACGACTGGCTCCAGGAAGAGACTCGGGACAGCACTCTCATAGAAGCGAAAGCTAGGCTGTGCGCCCAGCCTGAGGAGCAGTACGTACGTTTGCCACACTTCTTTACACAGCTAGGCATGAGCCAGAGAGCCTTGGTCACTGAGGCCTACCTAAGGGACTGCCATACTTACCCAGTAGCTCCCACGCAGAGGTCCCTGTGCCCAAACGGGCCTCCACGGAAGGGCCCTGCTCCTCCCGTTGTGTTTCCTTGAGGTAATCAGAAACCGCTGAGGATCCCTATAGGAGCTCCGGTTTGAAGCTGGGCGACCCTGGCTAAACCTTATTCCCCTCCGTGGTAAACGAGACAGGGGCGGGTCCTAAGCTGCCTGAAGTACACTGCTCGCGCCCACCTTCTCTTTGCTGCCGGAAGGCCTCCCACAAGACGTCTGAGTTTACTCGTGACAGCAGAAGTCTGAGTTTACGCGTGTGAGGCCTGCTGCTCTCAGTTCCTTGCTGGGAGCTTCAGCAGGAGCGCTCGGGAGCTCGCCGGCACAAGAACTGTGAGTCCCCTCGCCCCACCCCGGCCTCAAGCAAAAGTCCAGATTTCCCCCGTCAGGAACACCTCGGAGTGCCATAGGAGCGAAGAAGCATGCGTTAACGGAGGGCCTCAACAGTGCTAGGGCTTTATTTCACGAGACACCGTGCACTCACGTTCGTTGTAACAACTGTCAAAGGGCACTGGATGCCTTCCAACTCCTCTCTGGCGTTTGAGCCACAGGCAGTAAATGCATTCGTTTGATTAAGCTCCGTGAACGTGCAACGACGATGGCGAAGCGCTGCCCTGTTCGCTCGAAAGCTCTCGTTTGTACGGCCTTCACACGGCCTCAAGGTACGCCGTTCTAAACAGCCTTACATTCCACGCTGGTGTGCCCCCAATTGGGAATGTGGGCTCTTCTGTGAGACACCAAGGTGCGTCCCAAAGGAAACCGGGGAGGGGGGGGGGGCTCCCCCAGGACGCCTGCGTACGGCAGTCGGTGGCCAGATGTTTACTTCCAGCCGGAGAAAGAGAAAAAGGACAGCTTTCCCAGGGACAATTCTGGACCCTTGGGAACATCCAGAATCACCAAAGCCTAAACTTGGCACGGCCTGGGGAACGCTCTTCCGCACGTCCAGCAATCCCCACGTCAAAACCTTTCTCGGCAGAGGCAGGCACTCTCTCCCTTGTACTAGATAGCTCGGCAGAGCCTCCCGAGAAACATGCTGCGTCATTCAGCTTGAAAGTGGGACGCGGATGGGAGAGTACGCTTTCTCCCCGTTTGGAGGCGCCGTGCGCTTGGCTTCAAAGCTGCCCGAACAGCACTAGCGGCCCGACGTCTCTGCACGGCAGGATTGTCGTTGTGGGCCGAGGCTGCGTGTTCTCTCAAAGCGGAACACCGTGCTGGCAATACCTTGCTAGAAACTCCTCCCACGGCACTACATGTTCAGCTCCGGCCAAACGAAAGGTGACCTCAGGCCTCAAGGTAAGTCCCAGCGTTTCACGTCGGGGGAGTTGGGTGTGCAGGGGTCTCCATGAGGCCAGACTCCACCACGGAGTGCCTTAACTCTGCGACGCTCCTGGGGGCACACAGGAGAGGAGCTCGTTCGCCAGTTTCGCAGGATGACTTCTCTCCGTGCCGGAACGGCGGCTCCTGGCTTCTAGAGGAACCTTAGCCTAAACAGGCCCCTGGAGAAAGCTCTTCACATTCAGAGCAAGGGCAACGTACTGCTCTCTGGCTTGCCTGGGTTGAGTGCCCCAGTCGTCAAAGAGCCTCGCGAAAGCAGTGCTGCGCAGACTCCCTTTGCCAGTCGAACGGCCTCCTTGACTGAAAGAGAACTGCAGTGCCAAAAGGCACCGTGCTGACGACTGGCTCCAGGAAGAGACTCGGGACAGCACTCTCATAGAAGCGAAAGCTAGGCTGTGCGCCCAGCCTGAGGAGCAGTACGTACGTTTGCCACACTTCTTTACACAGCTAGGCATGAGCCAGAGAGCCTTGGTCACTGAGGCCTACCTAAGGGACTGCCATACTTACCCAGTAGCTCCCACGCAGAGGTCCCTGTGCCCAAACGGGCCTCCACGGAAGGGCCCTGCTCCTCCCGTTGTGTTTCCTTGAGGTAATCAGAAACCGCTGAGGATCCCTATAGGAGCTCCGGTTTGAAGCTGGGCGACCCTGGCTAAACCTTATTCCCCTCCGTGGTAAACGAGACAGGGGCGGGTCCTAAGCTGCCTGAAGTACACTGCTCGCGCCCACCTTCTCTTTGCTGCCGGAAGGCCTCCCACAAGACGTCTGAGTTTACTCGTGACAGCAGAAGTCTGAGTTTACGCGTGTGAGGCCTGCTGCTCTCAGTTCCTTGCTGGGAGCTTCAGCAGGAGCGCTCGGGAGCTCGCCGGCACAAGAACTGTGAGTCCCCTCGCCCCACCCCGGCCTCAAGCAAAAGTCCAGATTTCCCCCGTCAGGAACACCTCGGAGTGCCATAGGAGCGAAGAAGCATGCGTTAACGGAGGGCCTCAACAGTGCTAGGGCTTTATTTCACGAGACACCGTGCACTCACGTTCGTTGTAACAACTGTCAAAGGGCACTGGATGCCTTCCAACTCCTCTCTGGCGTTTGAGCCACAGGAAGTAAATGCATTCGTTTGATTAAGCTCCGTGAACGTGCAACGACGATGGCGAAGCGCTGCCCTGTTCGCTCGAAAGCTCTCGTTTGTACGGCCTTCACACGGCCTCAAGGTACGCCGTTCTAAACAGCCTTACATTCCACGCTGGTGTGCCCCCAATTGGGAATGTGGGCTCTTCTGTGAGACACCAAGGTGCGTCCCAAAGGAAACCGGGGAGGGGGGGGGCTCCCCCAGGACGCCTGCGTACGGCAGTCGGTGGCCAGATGTTTACTTCCAGCCGGAGAAAGAGAAAAAGGACAGCTTTCCCAGGGACAATTCTGGACCCTTGGGAACATCCAGAATCACCAAAGCCTAAACTTGGCACGGCCTGGGGAACGCTCTTCCGCACGTCCAGCAATCCCCACGTCAAAACCTTTCTCGGCAGAGGCAGGCACTCTCTCCCTTGTACTAGATAGCTCGGCAGAGCCTCCCGAGAAACATGCTGCGTCATTCAGCTTGAAAGTGGGACGCGGATGGGAGAGTACGCTTTCTCCCCGTTTGGAGGCGCCGTGCGCTTGGCTTCAAAGCTGCCCGAACAGCACTAGCGGCCCGACGTCTCTGCACGGCAGGATTGTCGTTGTGGGCCGAGGCTGCGTGTTCTCTCAAAGCGGAACACCGTGCTGGCAATACCTTGCTAGAAACTCCTCCCACGGCACTACATGTTCAGCTCCGGCCAAACGAAAGGTGACCTCAGGCCTCAAGGTAAGTCCCAGCGTTTCACGTCGGGGGAGTTGGGTGTGCAGGGGTCTCCGTGAGGCCAGACTCCACCACGGAGTGCCTTAACTCTGCGACGCTCCTGGGGGCACACAGGAGAGGAGCTCGTTCGCCAGTTTCGCAGGATGACTTCTCTCCGTGCCGGAACGGCGGCTCCTGGCTTCTAGAGGAACCTTAGCCTAAACAGGCCCCTGGAGAAAGCTCTTCACATTCAGAGCAAGGGCAACGTACTGCTCTCTGGCTTGCCTGGGTTGAGTGCCCCAGTCGTCAAAGAGCCTCGCGAAAGCAGTGCTGCGCAGACTCCCTTTGCCAGTCGAACGGCCTCCTTGACTGAAAGAGAACTGCAGTGCCAAAAGGCACCGTGCTGACGACTGGCTCCAGGAAGAGACTCGGGACAGCACTCTCATAGAAGCGAAAGCTAGGCTGTGCGCCCAGCCTGAGGAGCAGTACGTACGTTTGCCACACTTCTTTACACAGCTAGGCATGAGCCAGAGAGCCTTGGTCACTGAGGCCTACCTAAGGGACTGCCATACTTACCCAGTAGCTCCCACGCAGAGGTCCCTGTGCCCAAACGGGCCTCCACGGAAGGGCCCTGCTCCTCCCGTTGTGTTTCCTTGAGGTAATCAGAAACCGCTGAGGATCCCTATAGGAGCTCCGGTTTGAAGCTGGGCGACCCTGGCTAAACCTTATTCCCCTCCGTGGTAAACGAGACAGGGGCGGGTCCTAAGCTGCCTGAAGTACACTGCTCGCGCCCACCTTCTCTTTGCTGCCGGAAGGCCTCCCACAAGACGTCTGAGTTTACTCGTGACAGCAGAAGTCTGAGTTTACGCGTGTGAGGCCTGCTGCTCTCAGTTCCTTGCTGGGAGCTTCAGCAGGAGCGCTCGGGAGCTCGCCGGCACAAGAACTGTGAGTCCCCTCGCCCCACCCCGGCCTCAAGCAAAAGTCCAGATTTCCCCCGTCAGGAACACCTCGGAGTGCCATAGGAGCGAAGAAGCATGCGTTAACGGAGGGCCTCAACAGTGCTAGGGCTTTATTTCACGAGACACCGTGCACTCACGTTCGTTGTAACAACTGTCAAAGGGCACTGGATGCCTTCCAACTCCTCTCTGGCGTTTGAGCCACAGGAAGTAAATGCATTCGTTTGATTAAGCTCCGTGAACGTGCAACGACGATGGCGAAGCGCTGCCCTGTTCGCTCGAAAGCTCTCGTTTGTACGGCCTTCACACGGCCTCAAGGTACGCCGTTCTAAACAGCCTTACATTCCACGCTGGTGTGCCCCCAATTGGGAATGTGGGCTCTTCTGTGAGACACCAAGGTGCGTCCCAAAGGAAACCGGGGAGGGGGGGGGCTCCCCCAGGACGCCTGCGTACGGCAGTCGGTGGCCAGATGTTTACTTCCAGCCGGAGAAAGAGAAAAAGGACAGCTTTCCCAGGGACAATTCTGGACCCTTGGGAACATCCAGAATCACCAAAGCCTAAACTTGGCACGGCCTGGGGAACGCTCTTCCGCACGTCCAGCAATCCCCACGTCAAAACCTTTCTCGGCAGAGGCAGGCACTCTCTCCCTTGTACTAGATAGCTCGGCAGAGCCTCCCGAGAAACATGCTGCGTCATTCAGCTTGAAAGTGGGACGCGGATGGGAGAGTACGCTTTCTCCCCGTTTGGAGGCGCCGTGCGCTTGGCTTCAAAGCTGCCCGAACAGCACTAGCGGCCCGACGTCTCTGCACGGCAGGATTGTCGTTGTGGGCCGAGGCTGCGTGTTCTCTCAAAGCGGAACACCGTGCTGGCAATACCTTGCTAGAAACTCCTCCCACGGCACTACATGTTCAGCTCCGGCCAAACGAAAGGTGACCTCAGGCCTCAAGGTAAGTCCCAGCGTTTCACGTCGGGGGAGTTGGGTGTGCAGGGGTCTCCATGAGGCCAGACTCCACCACGGAGTGCCTTAACTCTGCGACGCTCCTGGGGGCACACAGGAGAGGAGCTCGTTCGCCAGTTTCGCAGGATGACTTCTCTCCGTGCCGGAACGGCGGCTCCTGGCTTCTAGAGGAACCTTAGCCTAAACAGGCCCCTGGAGAAAGCTCTTCACATTCAGAGCAAGGGCAACGTACTGCTCTCTGGCTTGCCTGGGTTGAGTGCCCCAGTCGTCAAAGAGCCTCGCGAAAGCAGTGCTGCGCAGACTCCCTTTGCCAGTCGAACGGCCTCCTTGACTGAAA
Source organism: Globicephala melas (assembly GCF_963455315.2). Lineage (NCBI taxonomy): Eukaryota > Metazoa > Chordata > Mammalia > Artiodactyla > Delphinidae > Globicephala > Globicephala melas. The sequence continues at coordinate 7,329 of NW_027207885.1, forward strand.
GAGAACTGCAGTGCCAAAAGGCACCGTGCTGACGACTGGCTCCAGGAAGAGACTCGGGACAGCACTCTCATAGAAGCGAAAGCTAGGCTGTGCGCCCAGCCTGAGGAGCAGTACGTACGTTTGCCACACTTCTTTACACAGCTAGGCATGAGCCAGAGAGCCTTGGTCACTGAGGCCTACCTAAGGGACTGCCATACTTACCCAGTAGCTCCCACGCAGAGGTCCCTGTGCCCAAACGGGCCTCCACGGAAGGGCCCTGCTCCTCCCGTTGTGTTTCCTTGAGGTAATCAGAAACCGCTGAGGATCCCTATAGGAGCTCCGGTTTGAAGCTGGGCGACCCTGGCTAAACCTTATTCCCCTCCGTGGTAAACGAGACAGGGGCGGGTCCTAAGCTGCCTGAAGTACACTGCTCGCGCCCACCTTCTCTTTGCTGCCGGAAGGCCTCCCACAAGACGTCTGAGTTTACTCGTGACAGCAGAAGTCTGAGTTTACGCGTGTGAGGCCTGCTGCTCTCAGTTCCTTGCTGGGAGCTTCAGCAGGAGCGCTCGGGAGCTCGCCGGCACAAGAACTGTGAGTCCCCTCGCCCCACCCCGGCCTCAAGCAAAAGTCCAGATTTCCCCCGTCAGGAACACCTCGGAGTGCCATAGGAGCGAAGAAGCATGCGTTAACGGAGGGCCTCAACAGTGCTAGGGCTTTATTTCACGAGACACCGTGCACTCACGTTCGTTGTAACAACTGTCAAAGGGCACTGGATGCCTTCCAACTCCTCTCTGGCGTTTGAGCCACAGGCAGTAAATGCATTCGTTTGATTAAGCTCCGTGAACGTGCAACGACGATGGCGAAGCGCTGCCCTGTTCGCTCGAAAGCTCTCGTTTGTACGGCCTTCACACGGCCTCAAGGTACGCCGTTCTAAACAGCCTTACATTCCACGCTGGTGTGCCCCCAATTGGGAATGTGGGCTCTTCTGTGAGACACCAAGGTGCGTCCCAAAGGAAACCGGGGAGGGGGGGGGCTCCCCCAGGACGCCTGCGTACGGCAGTCGGTGGCCAGATGTTTACTTCCAGCCGGAGAAAGAGAAAAAGGACAGCTTTCCCAGGGACAATTCTGGACCCTTGGGAACATCCAGAATCACCAAAGCCTAAACTTGGCACGGCCTGGGGAACGCTCTTCCGCACGTCCAGCAATCCCCACGTCAAAACCTTTCTCGGCAGAGGCAGGCACTCTCTCCCTTGTACTAGATAGCTCGGCAGAGCCTCCCGAGAAACATGCTGCGTCATTCAGCTTGAAAGTGGGACGCGGATGGGAGAGTACGCTTTCTCCCCGTTTGGAGGCGCCGTGCGCTTGGCTTCAAAGCTGCCCGAACAGCACTAGCGGCCCGACGTCTCTGCACGGCAGGATTGTCGTTGTGGGCCGAGGCTGCGTGTTCTCTCAAAGCGGAACACCGTGCTGGCAATACCTTGCTAGAAACTCCTCCCACGGCACTACATGTTCAGCTCCGGCCAAACGAAAGGTGACCTCAGGCCTCAAGGTAAGTCCCAGCGTTTCACGTCGGGGGAGTTGGGTGTGCAGGGGTCTCCATGAGGCCAGACTCCACCACGGAGTGCCTTAACTCTGCGACGCTCCTGGGGGCACACAGGAGAGGAGCTCGTTCGCCAGTTTCGCAGGATGACTTCTCTCCGTGCCGGAACGGCGGCTCCTGGCTTCTAGAGGAACCTTAGCCTAAACAGGCCCCTGGAGAAAGCTCTTCACATTCAGAGCAAGGGCAACGTACTGCTCTCTGGCTTGCCTGGGTTGAGTGCCCCAGTCGTCAAAGAGCCTCGCGAAAGCAGTGCTGCGCAGACTCCCTTTGCCAGTCGAACGGCCTCCTTGACTGAAAGAGAACTGCAGTGCCAAAAGGCACCGTGCTGACGACTGGCTCCAGGAAGAGACTCGGGACAGCACTCTCATAGAAGCGAAAGCTAGGCTGTGCGCCCAGCCTGAGGAGCAGTACGTACGTTTGCCACACTTCTTTACACAGCTAGGCATGAGCCAGAGAGCCTTGGTCACTGAGGCCTACCTAAGGGACTGCCATACTTACCCAGTAGCTCCCACGCAGAGGTCCCTGTGCCCAAACGGGCCTCCACGGAAGGGCCCTGCTCCTCCCGTTGTGTTTCCTTGAGGTAATCAGAAACCGCTGAGGATCCCTATAGGAGCTCCGGTTTGAAGCTGGGCGACCCTGGCTAAACCTTATTCCCCTCCGTGGTAAACGAGACAGGGGCGGGTCCTAAGCTGCCTGAAGTACACTGCTCGCGCCCACCTTCTCTTTGCTGCCGGAAGGCCTCCCACAAGACGTCTGAGTTTACTCGTGACAGCAGAAGTCTGAGTTTACGCGTGTGAGGCCTGCTGCTCTCAGTTCCTTGCTGGGAGCTTCAGCAGGAGCGCTCGGGAGCTCGCCGGCACAAGAACTGTGAGTCCCCTCGCCCCACCCCGGCCTCAAGCAAAAGTCCAGATTTCCCCCATCAGGAACACCTCGGAGTGCCATAGGAGCGAAGAAGCATGCGTTAACGGAGGGCCTCAACAGTGCTAGGGCTTTATTTCACGAGACACCGTGCACTCACGTTCGTTGTAACAACTGTCAAAGGGCACTGGATGCCTTCCAACTCCTCTCTGGCGTTTGAGCCACAGGCAGTAAATGCATTCGTTTGATTAAGCTCCGTGAACGTGCAACGACGATGGCGAAGCGCTGCCCTGTTCGCTCGAAAGCTCTCGTTTGTACGGCCTTCACACGGCCTCAAGGTACGCCGTTCTAAACAGCCTTACATTCCACGCTGGTGTGCCCCCAATTGGGAATGTGGGCTCTTCTGTGAGACACCAAGGTGCGTCCCAAAGGAAACCGGGGAGGGGGGGGGCTCCCCCAGGACGCCTGCGTACGGCAGTCGGTGGCCAGATGTTTACTTCCAGCCGGAGAAAGAGAAAAAGGACAGCTTTCCCAGGGACAATTCTGGACCCTTGGGAACATCCAGAATCACCAAAGCCTAAACTTGGCACGGCCTGGGGAACGCTCTTCCGCACGTCCAGCAATCCCCACGTCAAAACCTTTCTCGGCAGAGGCAGGCACTCTCTCCCTTGTACTAGATAGCTCGGCAGAGCCTCCCGAGAAACATGCTGCGTCATTCAGCTTGAAAGTGGGACGCGGATGGGAGAGTACGCTTTCTCCCCGTTTGGAGGCGCCGTGCGCTTGGCTTCAAAGCTGCCCGAACAGCACTAGCGGCCCGACGTCTCTGCACGGCAGGATTGTCGTTGTGGGCCGAGGCTGCGTGTTCTCTCAAAGCGGAACACCGTGCTGGCAATACCTTGCTAGAAACTCCTCCCACGGCACTACATGTTCAGCTCCGGCCAAACGAAAGGTGACCTCAGGCCTCAAGGTAAGTCCCAGCGTTTCACGTCGGGGGAGTTGGGTGTGCAGGGGTCTCCATGAGGCCAGACTCCACCACGGAGTGCCTTAACTCTGCGACGCTCCTGGGGGCACACAGGAGAGGAGCTCGTTCGCCAGTTTCGCAGGATGACTTCTCTCCGTGCCGGAACGGCGGCTCCTGGCTTCTAGAGGAACCTTAGCCTAAACAGGCCCCTGGAGAAAGCTCTTCACATTCAGAGCAAGGGCAACGTACTGCTCTCTGGCTTGCCTGGGTTGAGTGCCCCAGTCGTCAAAGAGCCTCGCGAAAGCAGTGCTGCGCAGACTCCCTTTGCCAGTCGAACGGCCTCCTTGACTGAAAGAGAACTGCAGTGCCAAAAGGCACCGTGCTGACGACTGGCTCCAGGAAGAGACTCGGGACAGCACTCTCATAGAAGCGAAAGCTAGGCTGTGCGCCCAGCCTGAGGAGCAGTACGTACGTTTGCCACACTTCTTTACACAGCTAGGCATGAGCCAGAGAGCCTTGGTCACTGAGGCCTACCTAAGGGACTGCCATACTTACCCAGTAGCTCCCACGCAGAGGTCCCTGTGCCCAAACGGGCCTCCACGGAAGGGCCCTGTTCCTCCCGTTGTGTTTCCTTGAGGTAATCAGAAACCGCTGAGGATCCCTATAGGAGCTCCGGTTTGAAGCTGGGCGACCCTGGCTAAACCTTATTCCCCTCCGTGGTAAACGAGACAGGGGCGGGTCCTAAGCTGCCTGAAGTACACTGCTCGCGCCCACCTTCTCTTTGCTGCCGGAAGGCCTCCCACAAGACGTCTGAGTTTACTCGTGACAGCAGAAGTCTGAGTTTACGCGTGTGAGGCCTGCTGCTCTCAGTTCCTTGCTGGGAGCTTCAGCAGGAGCGCTCGGGAGCTCGCCGGCACAAGAACTGTGAGTCCCCTCGCCCCACCCCGGCCTCAAGCAAAAGTCCAGATTTCCCCCATCAGGAACACCTCGGAGTGCCATAGGAGCGAAGAAGCATGCGTTAACGGAGGGCCTCAACAGTGCTAGGGCTTTATTTCACGAGACACCGTGCACTCACGTTCGTTGTAACAACTGTCAAAGGGCACTGGATGCCTTCCAACTCCTCTCTGGCGTTTGAGCCACAGGAAGTAAATGCATTCGTTTGATTAAGCTCCGTGAACGTGCAACGACGATGGCGAAGCGCTGCCCTGTTTGCTCGAAAGCTCTCGTTTGTACGGCCTTCACACGGCCTCAAGGTACGCCGTTCTAAACAGCCTTACATTCCACGCTGGTGTGCCCCCAATTGGGAATGTGGGCTCTTCTGTGAGACACCAAGGTGCGTCCCAAAGGAAACCGGGGAGGGGGGGGCTCCCCCAGGACGCCTGCGTACGGCAGTCGGTGGCCAGATGTTTACTTCCAGCCGGAGAAAGAGAAAAAGGACAGCTTTCCCAGGGACAATTCTGGACCCTTGGGAACATCCAGAATCACCAAAGCCTAAACTTGGCACGGCCTGGGGAACGCTCTTCCGCACGTCCAGCAATCCCCACGTCAAAACCTTTCTCGGCAGAGGCAGGCACTCTCTCCCTTGTACTAGATAGCTCGGCAGAGCCTCCCGAGAAACATGCTGCGTCATTCAGCTTGAAAGTGGGACGCGGATGGGAGAGTACGCTTTCTCCCCGTTTGGAGGCGCCGTGCGCTTGGCTTCAAAGCTGCCCGAACAGCACTAGCGGCCCGACGTCTCTGCACGGCAGGATTGTCGTTGTGGGCCGAGGCTGCGTGTTCTCTCAAAGCGGAACACCGTGCTGGCAATACCTTGCTAGAAACTCCTCCCACGGCACTACATGTTCAGCTCCGGCCAAACGAAAGGTGACCTCAGGCCTCAAGGTAAGTCCCAGCGTTTCACGTCGGGGGAGTTGGGTGTGCAGGGGTCTCCGTGAGGCCAGACTCCACCACGGAGTGCCTTAACTCTGCGACGCTCCTGGGGGCACACAGGAGAGGAGCTCGTTCGCCAGTTTCGCAGGATGACTTCTCTCCGTGCCGGAACGGCGGCTCCTGGCTTCTAGAGGAACCTTAGCCTAAACAGGCCCCTGGAGAAAGCTCTTCACATTCAGAGCAAGGGCAACGTACTGCTCTCTGGCTTGCCTGGGTTGAGTGCCCCAGTCGTCAAAGAGCCTCGCGAAAGCAGTGCTGCGCAGACTCCCTTTGCCAGTCGAACGGCCTCCTTGACTGAAAGAGAACTGCAGTGCCAAAAGGCACCGTGCTGACGACTGGCTCCAGGAAGAGACTCGGGACAGCACTCTCATAGAAGCGAAAGCTAGGCTGTGCGCCCAGCCTGAGGAGCAGTACGTACGTTTGCCACACTTCTTTACACAGCTAGGCATGAGCCAGAGAGCCTTGGTCACTGAGGCCTACCTAAGGGACTGCCATACTTACCCAGTAGCTCCCACGCAGAGGTCCCTGTGCCCAAACGGGCCTCCACGGAAGGGCCCTGCTCCTCCCGTTGTGTTTCCTTGAGGTAATCAGAAACCGCTGAGGATCCCTATAGGAGCTCCGGTTTGAAGCTGGGCGACCCTGGCTAAACCTTATTCCCCTCCGTGGTAAACGAGACAGGGGCGGGTCCTAAGCTGCCTGAAGTACACTGCTCGCGCCCACCTTCTCTTTGCTGCCGGAAGGCCTCCCACAAGACGTCTGAGTTTACTCGTGACAGCAGAAGTCTGAGTTTACGCGTGTGAGGCCTGCTGCTCTCAGTTCCTTGCTGGGAGCTTCAGCAGGAGCGCTCGGGAGCTCGCCGGCACAAGAACTGTGAGTCCCCTCGCCCCACCCCGGCCTCAAGCAAAAGTCCAGATTTCCCCCGTCAGGAACACCTCGGAGTGCCATAGGAGCGAAGAAGCATGCGTTAACGGAGGGCCTCAACAGTGCTAGGGCTTTATTTCACGAGACACCGTGCACTCACGTTCGTTGTAACAACTGTCAAAGGGCACTGGATGCCTTCCAACTCCTCTCTGGCGTTTGAGCCACAGGCAGTAAATGCATTCGTTTGATTAAGCTCCGTGAACGTGCAACGACGATGGCGAAGCGCTGCCCTGTTCGCTCGAAAGCTCTCGTTTGTACGGCCTTCACACGGCCTCAAGGTACGCCGTTCTAAACAGCCTTACATTCCACGCTGGTGTGCCCCCAATTGGGAATGTGGGCTCTTCTGTGAGACACCAAGGTGCGTCCCAAAGGAAACCGGGGAGGGGGGGGCTCCCCCAGGACGCCTGCGTACGGCAGTCGGTGGCCAGATGTTTACTTCCAGCCGGAGAAAGAGAAAAAGGACAGCTTTCCCAGGGACAATTCTGGACCCTTGGGAACATCCAGAATCACCAAAGCCTAAACTTGGCACGGCCTGGGGAACGCTCTTCCGCACGTCCAGCAATCCCCACGTCAAAACCTTTCTCGGCAGAGGCAGGCACTCTCTCCCTTGTACTAGATAGCTCGGCAGAGCCTCCCGAGAAACATGCTGCGTCATTCAGCTTGAAAGTGGGACGCGGATGGGAGAGTACGCTTTCTCCCCGTTTGGAGGCGCCGTGCGCTTGGCTTCAAAGCTGCCCGAACAGCACTAGCGGCCCGACGTCTCTGCACGGCAGGATTGTCGTTGTGGGCCGAGGCTGCGTGTTCTCTCAAAGCGGAACACCGTGCTGGCAATACCTTGCTAGAAACTCCTCCCACGGCACTACATGTTCAGCTCCGGCCAAACGAAAGGTGACCTCAGGCCTCAAGGTAAGTCCCAGCGTTTCACGTCGGGGGAGTTGGGTGTGCAGGGGTCTCCGTGAGGCCAGACTCCACCACGGAGTGCCTTAACTCTGCGACGCTCCTGGGGGCACACAGGAGAGGAGCTCGTTCGCCAGTTTCGCAGGATGACTTCTCTCCGTGCCGGAACGGCGGCTCCTGGCTTCTAGAGGAACCTTAGCCTAAACAGGCCCCTGGAGAAAGCTCTTCACATTCAGAGCAAGGGCAACGTACTGCTCTCTGGCTTGCCTGGGTTGAGTGCCCCAGTCGTCAAAGAGCCTCGCGAAAGCAGTGCTGCGCAGACTCCCTTTGCCAGTCGAACGGCCTCCTTGACTGAAAGAGAACTGCAGTGCCAAAAGGCACCGTGCTGACGACTGGCTCCAGGAAGAGACTCGGGACAGCACTCTCATAGAAGCGAAAGCTAGGCTGTGCGCCCAGCCTGAGGAGCAGTACGTACGTTTGCCACACTTCTTTACACAGCTAGGCATGAGCCAGAGAGCCTTGGTCACTGAGGCCTACCTAAGGGACTGCCATACTTACCCAGTAGCTCCCACGCAGAGGTCCCTGTGCCCAAACGGGCCTCCACGGAAGGGCCCTGCTCCTCCCGTTGTGTTTCCTTGAGGTAATCAGAAACCGCTGAGGATCCCTATAGGAGCTCCGGTTTGAAGCTGGGCGACCCTGGCTAAACCTTATTCCCCTCCGTGGTAAACGAGACAGGGGCGGGTCCTAAGCTGCCTGAAGTACACTGCTCGCGCCCACCTTCTCTTTGCTGCCGGAAGGCCTCCCACAAGACGTCTGAGTTTACTCGTGACAGCAGAAGTCTGAGTTTACGCGTGTGAGGCCTGCTGCTCTCAGTTCCTTGCTGGGAGCTTCAGCAGGAGCGCTCGGGAGCTCGCCGGCACAAGAACTGTGAGTCCCCTCGCCCCACCCCGGCCTCAAGCAAAAGTCCAGATTTCCCCCGTCAGGAACACCTCGGAGTGCCATAGGAGCGAAGAAGCATGCGTTAACGGAGGGCCTCAACAGTGCTAGGGCTTTATTTCACGAGACACCGTGCACTCACGTTCGTTGTAACAACTGTCAAAGGGCACTGGATGCCTTCCAACTCCTCTCTGGCGTTTGAGCCACAGGAAGTAAATGCATTCGTTTGATTAAGCTCCGTGAACGTGCAACGACGATGGCGAAGCGCTGCCCTGTTCGCTCGAAAGCTCTCGTTTGTACGGCCTTCACACGGCCTCAAGGTACGCCGTTCTAAACAGCCTTACATTCCACGCTGGTGTGCCCCCAATTGGGAATGTGGGCTCTTCTGTGAGACACCAAGGTGCGTCCCAAAGGAAACCGGGGAGGGGGTGGGGGGGCTCCCCCAGGACGCCTGCGTACGGCAGTCGGTGGCCAGATGTTTACTTCCAGCCGGAGAAAGAGAAAAAGGACAGCTTTCCCAGGGACAATTCTGGACCCTTGGGAACATCCAGAATCACCAAAGCCTAAACTTGGCACGGCCTGGGGAACGCTCTTCCGCACGTCCAGCAATCCCCACGTCAAAACCTTTCTCGGCAGAGGCAGGCACTCTCTCCCTTGTACTAGATAGCTCGGCAGAGCCTCCCGAGAAACATGCTGCGTCATTCAGCTTGAAAGTGGGACGCGGATGGGAGAGTACGCTTTCTCCCCGTTTGGAGGCGCCGTGCGCTTGGCTTCAAAGCTGCCCGAACAGCACTAGCGGCCCGACGTCTCTGCACGGCAGGATTGTCGTTGTGGGCCGAGGCTGCGTGTTCTCTCAAAGCGGAACACCGTGCTGGCAATACCTTGCTAGAAACTCCTCCCACGGCACTACATGTTCAGCTCCGGCCAAACGAAAGGTGACCTCAGGCCTCAAGGTAAGTCCCAGCGTTTCACGTCGGGGGAGTTGGGTGTGCAGGGGTCTCCATGAGGCCAGACTCCACCACGGAGTGCCTTAACTCTGCGACGCTCCTGGGGGCACACAGGAGAGGAGCTCGTTCGCCAGTTTCGCAGGATGACTTCTCTCCGTGCCGGAACGGCGGCTCCTGGCTTCTAGAGGAACCTTAGCCTAAACAGGCCCCTGGAGAAAGCTCTTCACATTCAGAGCAAGGGCAACGTACTGCTCTCTGGCTTGCCTGGGTTGAGTGCCCCAGTCGTCAAAGAGCCTCGCGAAAGCAGTGCTGCGCAGACTCCCTTTGCCAGTCGAACGGCCTCCTTGACTGAAAGAGAACTGCAGTGCCAAAAGGCACCGTGCTGACGACTGGCTCCAGGAAGAGACTCGGGACAGCACTCTCATAGAAGCGAAAGCTAGGCTGTGCGCCCAGCCTGAGGAGCAGTACGTACGTTTGCCACACTTCTTTACACAGCTAGGCATGAGCCAGAGAGCCTTGGTCACTGAGGCCTACCTAAGGGACTGCCATACTTACCCAGTAGCTCCCACGCAGAGGTCCCTGTGCCCAAACGGGCCTCCACGGAAGGGCCCTGCTCCTCCCGTTGTGTTTCCTTGAGGTAATCAGAAACCGCTGAGGATCCCTATAGGAGCTCCGGTTTGAAGCTGGGCGACCCTGGCTAAACCTTATTCCCCTCCGTGGTAAACGAGACAGGGGCGGGTCCTAAGCTGCCTGAAGTACACTGCTCGCGCCCACCTTCTCTTTGCTGCCGGAAGGCCTCCCACAAGACGTCTGAGTTTACTCGTGACAGCAGAAGTCTGAGTTTACGCGTGTGAGGCCTGCTGCTCTCAGTTCCTTGCTGGGAGCTTCAGCAGGAGCGCTCGGGAGCTCGCCGGCACAAGAACTGTGAGTCCCCTCGCCCCACCCCGGCCTCAAGCAAAAGTCCAGATTTCCCCCGTCAGGAACACCTCGGAGTGCCATAGGAGCGAAGAAGCATGCGTTAACGGAGGGCCTCAACAGTGCTAGGGCTTTATTTCACGAGACACCGTGCACTCACGTTCGTTGTAACAACTGTCAAAGGGCACTGGATGCCTTCCAACTCCTCTCTGGCGTTTGAGCCACAGGCAGTAAATGCATTCGTTTGATTAAGCTCCGTGAACGTGCAACGACGATGGCGAAGCGCTGCCCTGTTCGCTCGAAAGCTCTCGTTTGTACGGCCTTCACACGGCCTCAAGGTACGCCGTTCTAAACAGCCTTACATTCCACGCTGGTGTGCCCCCAATTGGGAATGTGGGCTCTTCTGTGAGACACCAAGGTGCGTCCCAAAGGAAACCGGGGAGGGGGGGGGCTCCCCCAGGACGCCTGCGTACGGCAGTCGGTGGCCAGATGTTTACTTCCAGCCGGAGAAAGAGAAAAAGGACAGCTTTCCCAGGGACAATTCTGGACCCTTGGGAACATCCAGAATCACCAAAGCCTAAACTTGGCACGGCCTGGGGAACGCTCTTCCGCACGTCCAGCAATCCCCACGTCAAAACCTTTCTCGGCAGAGGCAGGCACTCTCTCCCTTGTACTAGATAGCTCGGCAGAGCCTCCCGAGAAACATGCTGCGTCATTCAGCTTGAAAGTGGGACGCGGATGGGAGAGTACGCTTTCTCCCCGTTTGGAGGCGCCGTGCGCTTGGCTTCAAAGCTGCCCGAACAGCACTAGCGGCCCGACGTCTCTGCACGGCAGGATTGTCGTTGTGGGCCGAGGCTGCGTGTTCTCTCAAAGCGGAACACCGTGCTGGCAATACCTTGCTAGAAACTCCTCCCACGGCACTACATGTTCAGCTCCGGCCAAACGAAAGGTGACCTCAGGCCTCAAGGTAAGTCCCAGCGTTTCACGTCGGGGGAGTTGGGTGTGCAGGGGTCTCCATGAGGCCAGACTCCACCACGGAGTGCCTTAACTCTGCGACGCTCCTGGGGGCACACAGGAGAGGAGCTCGTTCGCCAGTTTCGCAGGATGACTTCTCTCCGTGCCGGAACGGCGGCTCCTGGCTTCTAGAGGAACCTTAGCCTAAACAGGCCCCTGGAGAAAGCTCTTCACATTCAGAGCAAGGGCAACGTACTGCTCTCTGGCTTGCCTGGGTTGAGTGCCCCAGTCGTCAAAGAGCCTCGCGAAAGCAGTGCTGCGCAGACTCCCTTTGCCAGTCGAACGGCCTCCTTGACTGAAAGAGAACTGCAGTGCCAAAAGGCACCGTGCTGACGACTGGCTCCAGGAAGAGACTCGGGACAGCACTCTCATAGAAGCGAAAGCTAGGCTGTGCGCCCAGCCTGAGGAGCAGTACGTACGTTTGCCACACTTCTTTACACAGCTAGGCATGAGCCAGAGAGCCTTGGTCACTGAGGCCTACCTAAGGGACTGCCATACTTACCCAGTAGCTCCCACGCAGAGGTCCCTGTGCCCAAACGGGCCTCCACGGAAGGGCCCTGCTCCTCCCGTTGTGTTTCCTTGAGGTAATCAGAAACCGCTGAGGATCCCTATAGGAGCTCCGGTTTGAAGCTGGGCGACCCTGGCTAAACCTTATTCCCCTCCGTGGTAAACGAGACAGGGGCGGGTCCTAAGCTGCCTGAAGTACACTGCTCGCGCCCACCTTCTCTTTGCTGCCGGAAGGCCTCCCACAAGACGTCTGAGTTTACTCGTGACAGCAGAAGTCTGAGTTTACGCGTGTGAGGCCTGCTGCTCTCAGTTCCTTGCTGGGAGCTTCAGCAGGAGCGCTCGGGAGCTCGCCGGCACAAGAACTGTGAGTCCCCTCGCCCCACCCCGGCCTCAAGCAAAAGTCCAGATTTCCCCCGTCAGGAACACCTCGGAGTGCCATAGGAGCGAAGAAGCATGCGTTAACGGAGGGCCTCAACAGTGCTAGGGCTTTATTTCACGAGACACCGTGCACTCACGTTCGTTGTAACAACTGTCAAAGGGCACTGGATGCCTTCCAACTCCTCTCTGGCGTTTGAGCCACAGGCAGTAAATGCATTCGTTTGATTAAGCTCCGTGAACGTGCAACGACGATGGCGAAGCGCTGCCCTGTTCGCTCGAAAGCTCTCGTTTGTACGGCCTTCACACGGCCTCAAGGTACGCCGTTCTAAACAGCCTTACATTCCACGCTGGTGTGCCCCCAATTGGGAATGTGGGCTCTTCTGTGAGACACCAAGGTGCGTCCCAAAGGAAACCGGGGAGGGGGGGGGCTCCCCCAGGACGCCTGCGTACGGCAGTCGGTGGCCAGATGTTTACTTCCAGCCGGAGAAAGAGAAAAAGGACAGCTTTCCCAGGGACAATTCTGGACCCTTGGGAACATCCAGAATCACCAAAGCCTAAACTTGGCACGGCCTGGGGAACGCTCTTCCGCACGTCCAGCAATCCCCACGTCAAAACCTTTCTCGGCAGAGGCAGGCACTCTCTCCCTTGTACTAGATAGCTCGGCAGAGCCTCCCGAGAAACATGCTGCGTCATTCAGCTTGAAAGTGGGACGCGGATGGGAGAGTACGCTTTCTCCCCGTTTGGAGGCGCCGTGCGCTTGGCTTCAAAGCTGCCCGAACAGCACTAGCGGCCCGACGTCTCTGCACGGCAGGATTGTCGTTGTGGGCCGAGGCTGCGTGTTCTCTCAAAGCGGAACACCGTGCTGGCAATACCTTGCTAGAAACTCCTCCCACGGCACTACATGTTCAGCTCCGGCCAAACGAAAGGTGACCTCAGGCCTCAAGGTAAGTCCCAGCGTTTCACGTCGGGGGAGTTGGGTGTGCAGGGGTCTCCATGAGGCCAGACTCCACCACGGAGTGCCTTAACTCTGCGACGCTCCTGGGGGCACACAGGAGAGGAGCTCGTTCGCCAGTTTCGCAGGATGACTTCTCTCCGTGCCGGAACGGCGGCTCCTGGCTTCTAGAGGAACCTTAGCCTAAACAGGCCCCTGGAGAAAGCGCTTCACATTCCGAGCAAGGGCAACGTACTGCTCTCTGGCTTGCCTGGGTTGAGTGCCCCAGTCGTCAAAGAGCCTCGCGAAAGCAGTGCTGCGCAGACTCCCTTTGCCAGTCGAACGGCCTCCTTGACTGAAAGAGAACTGCAGTGCCAAAAGGCACCGTGCTGACGACTGGCTCCAGGAAGAGACTCGGGACAGCACTCTCATAGAAGCGAAAGCTAGGCTGTGCGCCCAGCCTGAGGAGCAGTACGTACGTTTGCCACACTTCTTTACACAGCTAGGCATGAGCCAGAGAGCCTTGGTCACTGAGGCCTACCTAAGGGACTGCCATACTTACCCAGTAGCTCCCACGCAGAGGTCCCTGTGCCCAAACGGGCCTCCACGGAAGGGCCCTGCTCCTCCCGTTGTGTTTCCTTGAGGTAATCAGAAACCGCTGAGGATCCCTATAGGAGCTCCGGTTTGAAGCTGGGCGACCCTGGCTAAACCTTATTCCCCTCCGTGGTAAACGAGACAGGGGCGGGTCCTAAGCTGCCTGAAGTACACTGCTCGCGCCCACCTTCTCTTTGCTGCCGGAAGGCCTCCCACAAGACGTCTGAGTTTACTCGTGACAGCAGAAGTCTGAGTTTACGCGTGTGAGGCCTGCTGCTCTCAGTTCCTTGCTGGGAGCTTCAGCAGGAGCGCTCGGGAGCTCGCCGGCACAAGAACTGTGAGTCCCCTCGCCCCACCCCGGCCTCAAGCAAAAGTCCAGATTTCCCCCGTCAGGAACACCTCGGAGTGCCATAGGAGCGAAGAAGCATGCGTTAACGGAGGGCCTCAACAGTGCTAGGGCTTTATTTCACGAGACACCGTGCACTCACGTTCGTTGTAACAACTGTCAAAGGGCACTGGATGCCTTCCAACTCCTCTCTGGCGTTTGAGCCACAGGCAGTAAATGCATTCGTTTGATTAAGCTCCGTGAACGTGCAACGACGATGGCGAAGCGCTGCCCTGTTCGCTCGAAAGCTCTCGTTTGTACGGCCTTCACACGGCCTCAAGGTACGCCGTTCTAAACAGCCTTACATTCCACGCTGGTGTGCCCCCAATTGGGAATGTGGGCTCTTCTGTGAGACACCAAGGTGCGTCCCAAAGGAAACCGGGGAGGGGGGGGGCTCCCCCAGGACGCCTGCGTACGGCAGTCGGTGGCCAGATGTTTACTTCCAGCCGGAGAAAGAGAAAAAGGACAGCTTTCCCAGGGACAATTCTGGACCCTTGGGAACATCCAGAATCACCAAAGCCTAAACTTGGCACGGCCTGGGGAACGCTCTTCCGCACGTCCAGCAATCCCCACGTCAAAACCTTTCTCGGCAGAGGCAGGCACTCTCTCCCTTGTACTAGATAGCTCGGCAGAGCCTCCCGAGAAACATGCTGCGTCATTCAGCTTGAAAGTGGGACGCGGATGGGAGAGTACGCTTTCTCCCCGTTTGGAGGCGCCGTGCGCTTGGCTTCAAAGCTGCCCGAACAGCACTAGCGGCCCGACGTCTCTGCACGGCAGGATTGTCGTTGTGGGCCGAGGCTGCGTGTTCTCTCAAAGCGGAACACCGTGCTGGCAATACCTTGCTAGAAACTCCTCCCACGGCACTACATGTTCAGCTCCGGCCAAACGAAAGGTGACCTCAGGCCTCAAGGTAAGTCCCAGCGTTTCACGTCGGGGGAGTTGGGTGTGCAGGGGTCTCCATGAGGCCAGACTCCACCACGGAGTGCCTTAACTCTGCGACGCTCCTGGGGGCACACAGGAGAGGAGCTCGTTCGCCAGTTTCGCAGGATGACTTCTCTCCGTGCCGGAACGGCGGCTCCTGGCTTCTAGAGGAACCTTAGCCTAAACAGGCCCCTGGAGAAAGCGCTTCACATTCCGAGCAAGGGCAACGTACTGCTCTCTGGCTTGCCTGGGTTGAGTGCCCCAGTCGTCAAAGAGCCTCGCGAAAGCAGTGCTGCGCAGACTCCCTTTGCCAGTCGAACGGCCTCCTTGACTGAAAGAGAACTGCAGTGCCAAAAGGCACCGTGCTGACGACTGGCTCCAGGAAGAGACTCGGGACAGCACTCTCATAGAAGCGAAAGCTAGGCTGTGCGCCCAGCCTGAGGAGCAGTACGTACGTTTGCCACACTTCTTTACACAGCTAGGCATGAGCCACAGAGCCTTGGTCACTGAGGCCTACCTAAGGGACTGCCATACTTACCCAGTAGCTCCCACGCAGAGGTCCCTGTGCCCAAACGGGCCTCCACGGAAGGGCCCTGCTCCTCCCGTTGTGTTTCCTTGAGGTAATCAGAAACCGCTGAGGATCCCTATAGGAGCTCCGGTTTGAAGCTGGGCGACCCTGGCTAAACCTTATTCCCCTCCGTGGTAAACGAGACAGGGGCGGGTCCTAAGCTGCCTGAAGTACACTGCTCGCGCGCACCTTCTCTTTGCTGCCGGAAGGCCTCCCACAAGACGTCTGAGTTTACTCGTGACAGCAGAAGTCTGAGTTTACGCGTGTGAGGCCTGCTGCTCTCAGTTCCTTGCTGGGAGCTTCAGCAGGAGCGCTCGGGAGCTCGCCGGCACAAGAACTGTGAGTCCCCTCGCCCCACCCCGGCCTCAAGCAAAAGTCCAGATTTCCCCCGTCAGGAACACCTCGGAGTGCCATAGGAGCGAAGAAGCATGCGTTAACGGAGGGCCTCAACAGTGCTAGGGCTTTATTTCACGAGACACCGTGCACTCACGTTCGTTGTAACAACTGTCAAAGGGCACTGGATGCCTTCCAACTCCTCTCTGGCGTTTGAGCCACAGGAAGTAAATGCATTCGTTTGATTAAGCTCCGTGAACGTGCAACGACGATGGCGAAGCGCTGCCCTGTTCGCTCGAAAGCTCTCGTTTGTACGGCCTTCACACGGCCTCAAGGTACGCCGTTCTAAACAGCCTTACATTCCACGCTGGTGTGCCCCCAATTGGGAATGTGGGCTCTTCTGTGAGACACCAAGGTGCGTCCCAAAGGAAACCGGGGAGGGGGGGGGCTCCCCCAGGACGCCTGCGTACGGCAGTCGGTGGCCAGATGTTTACTTCCAGCCGGAGAAAGAGAAAAAGGACAGCTTTCCCAGGGACAATTCTGGACCCTTGGGAACATCCAGAATCACCAAAGCCTAAACTTGGCACGGCCTGGGGAACGCTCTTCCGCACGTCCAGCAATCCCCACGTCAAAACCTTTCTCGGCAGAGGCAGGCACTCTCTCCCTTGTACTAGATAGCTCGGCAGAGCCTCCCGAGAAACATGCTGCGTCATTCAGCTTGAAAGTGGGACGCGGATGGGAGAGTACGCTTTCTCCCCGTTTGGAGGCGCCGTGCACTTGGCTTCAAAGCTGCCCGAACAGCACTAGCGGCCCGACGTCTCTGCACGGCAGGATTGTCGTTGTGGGCCGAGGCTGCGTGTTCTCTCAAAGCGGAACACCGTGCTGGCAATACCTTGCTAGAAACTCCTCCCACGGCACTACATGTTCAGCTCCGGCCAAACGAAAGGTGACCTCAGGCCTCAAGGTAAGTCCCAGCGTTTCACGTCGGGGGAGTTGGGTGTGCAGGGGTCTCCATGAGGCCAGACTCCACCACGGAGTGCCTTAACTCTGCGACGCTCCTGGGGGCACACAGGAGAGGAGCTCGTTCGCCAGTTTCGCAGGATGACTTCTCTCCGTGCCGGAACGGCGGCTCCTGGCTTCTAGAGGAACCTTAGCCTAAACAGGCCCCTGGAGAAAGCTCTTCACATTCAGAGCAAGGGCAACGTACTGCTCTCTGGCTTGCCTGGGTTGAGTGCCCCAGTCGTCAAAGAGCCTCGCGAAAGCAGTGCTGCGCAGACTCCCTTTGCCAGTCGAACGGCCTCCTTGACTGAAAGAGAACTGCAGTGCCAAAAGGCACCGTGCTGACGACTGGCTCCAGGAAGAGACTCGGGACAGCACTCTCATAGAAGCGAAAGCTAGGCTGTGCGCCCAGCCTGAGGAGCAGTACGTACGTTTGCCACACTTCTTTACACAGCTAGGCATGAGCCAGAGAGCCTTGGTCACTGAGGCCTACCTAAGGGACTGCCATACTTACCCAGTAGCTCCCACGCAGAGGTCCCTGTGCCCAAACGGGCCTCCACGGAAGGGCCCTGCTCCTCCCGTTGTGTTTCCTTGAGGTAATCAGAAACCGCTGAGGATCCCTATAGGAGCTCCGGTTTGAAGCTGGGCGACCCTGGCTAAACCTTATTCCCCTCCGTGGTAAACGAGACAGGGGCGGGTCCTAAGCTGCCTGAAGTACACTGCTCGCGCCCACCTTCTCTTTGCTGCCGGAAGGCCTCCCACAAGACGTCTGAGTTTACTCGTGACAGCAGAAGTCTGAGTTTACGCGTGTGAGGCCTGCTGCTCTCAGTTCCTTGCTGGGAGCTTCAGCAGGAGCGCTCGGGAGCTCGCCGGCACAAGAACTGTGAGTCCCCTCGCCCCACCCCGGCCTCAAGCAAAAGTCCAGATTTCCCCCGTCAGGAACACCTCGGAGTGCCATAGGAGCGAAGAAGCATGCGTTAACGGAGGGCCTCAACAGTGCTAGGGCTTTATTTCACGAGACACCGTGCACTCACGTTCGTTGTAACAACTGTCAAAGGGCACTGGATGCCTTCCAACTCCTCTCTGGCGTTTGAGCCACAGGCAGTAAATGCATTCGTTTGATTAAGCTCCGTGAACGTGCAACGACGATGGCGAAGCGCTGCCCTGTTCGCTCGAAAGCTCTCGTTTGTACGGCCTTCACACGGCCTCAAGGTACGCCGTTCTAAACAGCCTTACATTCCACGCTGGTGTGCCCCCAATTGGGAATGTGGGCTCTTCTGTGAGACACCAAGGTGCGTCCCAAAGGAAACCGGGGAGGGGGGGGGGCTCCCCCAGGACGCCTGCGTACGGCAGTCGGTGGCCAGATGTTTACTTCCAGCCGGAGAAAGAGAAAAAGGACAGCTTTCCCAGGGACAATTCTGGACCCTTGGGAACATCCAGAATCACCAAAGCCTAAACTTGGCACGGCCTGGGGAACGCTCTTCCGCACGTCCAGCAATCCCCACGTCAAAACCTTTCTCGGCAGAGGCAGGCACTCTCTCCCTTGTACTAGATAGCTCGGCAGAGCCTCCCGAGAAACATGCTGCGTCATTCAGCTTGAAAGTGGGACGCGGATGGGAGAGTACGCTTTCTCCCCGTTTGGAGGCGCCGTGCGCTTGGCTTCAAAGCTGCCCGAACAGCACTAGCGGCCCGACGTCTCTGCACGGCAGGATTGTCGTTGTGGGCCGAGGCTGCGTGTTCTCTCAAAGCGGAACACCGTGCTGGCAATACCTTGCTAGAAACTCCTCCCACGGCACTACATGTTCAGCTCCGGCCAAACGAAAGGTGACCTCAGGCCTCAAGGTAAGTCCCAGCGTTTCACGTCGGGGGAGTTGGGTGTGCAGGGGTCTCCATGAGGCCAGACTCCACCACGGAGTGCCTTAACTCTGCGACGCTCCTGGGGGCACACAGGAGAGGAGCTCGTTCGCCAGTTTCGCAGGATGACTTCTCTCCGTGCCGGAACGGCGGCTCCTGGCTTCTAGAGGAACCTTAGCCTAAACAGGCCCCTGGAGAAAGCGCTTCACATTCCGAGCAAGGGCAACGTACTGCTCTCTGGCTTGCCTGGGTTGAGTGCCCCAGTCGTCAAAGAGCCTCGCGAAAGCAGTGCTGCGCAGACTCCCTTTGCCAGTCGAACGGCCTCCTTGACTGAAAGAGAACTGCAGTGCCAAAAGGCACCGTGCTGACGACTGGCTCCAGGAAGAGACTCGGGACAGCACTCTCATAGAAGCGAAAGCTAGGCTGTGCGCCCAGCCTGAGGAGCAGTACGTACGTTTGCCACACTTCTTTACACAGCTAGGCATGAGCCAGAGAGCCTTGGTCACTGAGGCCTACCTAAGGGACTGCCATACTTACCCAGTAGCTCCCACGCAGAGGTCCCTGTGCCCAAACGGGCCTCCACGGAAGGGCCCTGCTCCTCCCGTTGTGTTTCCTTGAGGTAATCAGAAACCGCTGAGGATCCCTATAGGAGCTCCGGTTTGAAGCTGGGCGACCCTGGCTAAACCTTATTCCCCTCCGTGGTAAACGAGACAGGGGCGGGTCCTAAGCTGCCTGAAGTACACTGCTCGCGCCCACCTTCTCTTTGCTGCCGGAAGGCCTCCCACAAGACGTCTGAGTTTACTCGTGACAGCAGAAGTCTGAGTTTACGCGTGTGAGGCCTGCTGCTCTCAGTTCCTTGCTGGGAGCTTCAGCAGGAGCGCTCGGGAGCTCGCCGGCACAAGAACTGTGAGTCCCCTCGCCCCACCCCGGCCTCAAGCAAAAGTCCAGATTTCCCCCGTCAGGAACACCTCGGAGTGCCATAGGAGCGAAGAAGCATGCGTTAACGGAGGGCCTCAACAGTGCTAGGGCTTTATTTCACGAGACACCGTGCACTCACGTTCGTTGTAACAACTGTCAAAGGGCACTGGATGCCTTCCAACTCCTCTCTGGCGTTTGAGCCACAGGCAGTAAATGCATTCGTTTGATTAAGCTCCGTGAACGTGCAACGACGATGGCGAAGCGCTGCCCTGTTCGCTCGAAAGCTCTCGTTTGTACGGCCTTCACACGGCCTCAAGGTACGCCGTTCTAAACAGCCTTACATTCCACGCTGGTGTGCCCCCAATTGGGAATGTGGGCTCTTCTGTGAGACACCAAGGTGCGTCCCAAAGGAAACCGGGGAGGGGGGGGGCTCCCCCAGGACGCCTGCGTACGGCAGTCGGTGGCCAGATGTTTACTTCCAGCCGGAGAAAGAGAAAAAGGACAGCTTTCCCAGGGACAATTCTGGACCCTTGGGAACATCCAGAATCACCAAAGCCTAAACTTGGCACGGCCTGGGGAACGCTCTTCCGCACGTCCAGCAATCCCCACGTCAAAACCTTTCTCGGCAGAGGCAGGCACTCTCTCCCTTGTACTAGATAGCTCGGCAGAGCCTCCCGAGAAACATGCTGCGTCATTCAGCTTGAAAGTGGGACGCGGATGGGAGAGTACGCTTTCTCCCCGTTTGGAGGCGCCGTGCGCTTGGCTTCAAAGCTGCCCGAACAGCACTAGCGGCCCGACGTCTCTGCACGGCAGGATTGTCGTTGTGGGCCGAGGCTGCGTGTTCTCTCAAAGCGGAACACCGTGCTGGCAATACCTTGCTAGAAACTCCTCCCACGGCACTACATGTTCAGCTCCGGCCAAACGAAAGGTGACCTCAGGCCTCAAGGTAAGTCCCAGCGTTTCACGTCGGGGGAGTTGGGTGTGCAGGGGTCTCCGTGAGGCCAGACTCCACCACGGAGTGCCTTAACTCTGCGACGCTCCTGGGGGCACACAGGAGAGGAGCTCGTTCGCCAGTTTCGCAGGATGACTTCTCTCCGTGCCGGAACGGCGGCTCCTGGCTTCTAGAGGAACCTTAGCCTAAACAGGCCCCTGGAGAAAGCTCTTCACATTCAGAGCAAGGGCAACGTACTGCTCTCTGGCTTGCCTGGGTTGAGTGCCCCAGTCGTCAAAGAGCCTCGCGAAAGCAGTGCTGCGCAGACTCCCTTTGCCAGTCGAACGGCCTCCTTGACTGAAAGAGAACTGCAGTGCCAAAAGGCACCGTGCTGACGACTGGCTCCAGGAAGAGACTCGGGACAGCACTCTCATAGAAGCGAAAGCTAGGCTGTGCGCCCAGCCTGAGGAGCAGTACGTACGTTTGCCACACTTCTTTACACAGCTAGGCATGAGCCAGAGAGCCTTGGTCACTGAGGCCTACCTAAGGGACTGCCATACTTACCCAGTAGCTCCCACGCAGAGGTCCCTGTGCCCAAACGGGCCTCCACGGAAGGGCCCTGCTCCTCCCGTTGTGTTTCCTTGAGGTAATCAGAAACCGCTGAGGATCCCTATAGGAGCTCCGGTTTGAAGCTGGGCGACCCTGGCTAAACCTTATTCCCCTCCGTGGTAAACGAGACAGGGGCGGGTCCTAAGCTGCCTGAAGTACACTGCTCGCGCCCACCTTCTCTTTGCTGCCGGAAGGCCTCCCACAAGACGTCTGAGTTTACTCGTGACAGCAGAAGTCTGAGTTTACGCGTGTGAGGCCTGCTGCTCTCAGTTCCTTGCTGGGAGCTTCAGCAGGAGCGCTCGGGAGCTCGCCGGCACAAGAACTGTGAGTCCCCTCGCCCCACCCCGGCCTCAAGCAAAAGTCCAGATTTCCCCCGTCAGGAACACCTCGGAGTGCCATAGGAGCGAAGAAGCATGCGTTAACGGAGGGCCTCAACAGTGCTAGGGCTTTATTTCACGAGACACCGTGCACTCACGTTCGTTGTAACAACTGTCAAAGGGCACTGGATGCCTTCCAACTCCTCTCTGGCGTTTGAGCCACAGGCAGTAAATGCATTCGTTTGATTAAGCTCCGTGAACGTGCAACGACGATGGCGAAGCGCTGCCCTGTTCGCTCGAAAGCTCTCGTTTGTACGGCCTTCACACGGCCTCAAGGTACGCCGTTCTAAACAGCCTTACATTCCACGCTGGTGTGCCCCCAATTGGGAATGTGGGCTCTTCTGTGAGACACCAAGGTGCGTCCCAAAGGAAACCGGGGAGGGGGGGGGCTCCCCCAGGACGCCTGCGTACGGCAGTCGGTGGCCAGATGTTTACTTCCAGCCGGAGAAAGAGAAAAAGGACAGCTTTCCCAGGGACAATTCTGGACCCTTGGGAACATCCAGAATCACCAAAGCCTAAACTTGGCACGGCCTGGGGAACGCTCTTCCGCACGTCCAGCAATCCCCACGTCAAAACCTTTCTCGGCAGAGGCAGGCACTCTCTCCCTTGTACTAGATAGCTCGGCAGAGCCTCCCGAGAAACATGCTGCGTCATTCAGCTTGAAAGTGGGACGCGGATGGGAGAGTACGCTTTCTCCCCGTTTGGAGGCGCCGTGCGCTTGGCTTCAAAGCTGCCCGAACAGCACTAGCGGCCCGACGTCTCTGCACGGCAGGATTGTCGTTGTGGGCCGAGGCTGCGTGTTCTCTCAAAGCGGAACACCGTGCTGGCAATACCTTGCTAGAAACTCCTCCCACGGCACTACATGTTCAGCTCCGGCCAAACGAAAGGTGACCTCAGGCCTCAAGGTAAGTCCCAGCGTTTCACGTCGGGGGAGTTGGGTGTGCAGGGGTCTCCGTGAGGCCAGACTCCACCACGGAGTGCCTTAACTCTGCGACGCTCCTGGGGGCACACAGGAGAGGAGCTCGTTCGCCAGTTTCGCAGGATGACTTCTCTCCGTGCCGGAACGGCGGCTCCTGGCTTCTAGAGGAACCTTAGCCTAAACAGGCCCCTGGAGAAAGCTCTTCACATTCAGAGCAAGGGCAACGTACTGCTCTCTGGCTTGCCTGGGTTGAGTGCCCCAGTCGTCAAAGAGCCTCGCGAAAGCAGTGCTGCGCAGACTCCCTTTGCCAGTCGAACGGCCTCCTTGACTGAAAGAGAACTGCAGTGCCAAAAGGCACCGTGCTGACGACTGGCTCCAGGAAGAGACTCGGGACAGCACTCTCATAGAAGCGAAAGCTAGGCTGTGCGCCCAGCCTGAGGAGCAGTACGTACGTTTGCCACACTTCTTTACACAGCTAGGCATGAGCCAGAGAGCCTTGGTCACTGAGGCCTACCTAAGGGACTGCCATACTTACCCAGTAGCTCCCACGCAGAGGTCCCTGTGCCCAAACGGGCCTCCACGGAAGGGCCCTGCTCCTCCCGTTGTGTTTCCTTGAGGTAATCAGAAACCGCTGAGGATCCCTATAGGAGCTCCGGTTTGAAGCTGGGCGACCCTGGCTAAACCTTATTCCCCTCCGTGGTAAACGAGACAGGGGCGGGTCCTAAGCTGCCTGAAGTACACTGCTCGCGCCCACCTTCTCTTTGCTGCCGGAAGGCCTCCCACAAGACGTCTGAGTTTACTCGTGACAGCAGAAGTCTGAGTTTACGCGTGTGAGGCCTGCTGCTCTCAGTTCCTTGCTGGGAGCTTCAGCAGGAGCGCTCGGGAGCTCGCCGGCACAAGAACTGTGAGTCCCCTCGCCCCACCCCGGCCTCAAGCAAAAGTCCAGATTTCCCCCGTCAGGAACACCTCGGAGTGCCATAGGAGCGAAGAAGCATGCGTTAACGGAGGGCCTCAACAGTGCTAGGGCTTTATTTCACGAGACACCGTGCACTCACGTTCGTTGTAACAACTGTCAAAGGGCACTGGATGCCTTCCAACTCCTCTCTGGCGTTTGAGCCACAGGCAGTAAATGCATTCGTTTGATTAAGCTCCGTGAACGTGCAACGACGATGGCGAAGCGCTGCCCTGTTCGCTCGAAAGCTCTCGTTTGTACGGCCTTCACACGGCCTCAAGGTACGCCGTTCTAAACAGCCTTACATTCCACGCTGGTGTGCCCCCAATTGGGAATGTGGGCTCTTCTGTGAGACACCAAGGTGCGTCCCAAAGGAAACCGGGGAGGGGGGGGGCTCCCCCAGGACGCCTGCGTACGGCAGTCGGTGGCCAGATGTTTACTTCCAGCCGGAGAAAGAGAAAAAGGACAGCTTTCCCAGGGACAATTCTGGACCCTTGGGAACATCCAGAATCACCAAAGCCTAAACTTGGCACGGCCTGGGGAACGCTCTTCCGCACGTCCAGCAATCCCCACGTCAAAACCTTTCTCGGCAGAGGCAGGCACTCTCTCCCTTGTACTAGATAGCTCGGCAGAGCCTCCCGAGAAACATGCTGCGTCATTCAGCTTGAAAGCGGGACGCGGATGGGAGAGTACGCTTTCTCCCCGTTTGGAGGCGCCGTGCGCTTGGCTTCAAAGCTGCCCGAACAGCACTAGCGGCCCGACGTCTCTGCACGGCAGGATTGTCGTTGTGGGCCGAGGCTGCGTGTTCTCTCAAAGCGGAACACCGTGCTGGCAATACCTTGCTAGAAACTCCTCCCACGGCACTACATGTTCAGCTCCGGCCAAACGAAAGGTGACCTCAGGCCTCAAGGTAAGTCCCAGCGTTTCACGTCGGGGGAGTTGGGTGTGCAGGGGTCTCCGTGAGGCCAGACTCCACCACGGAGTGCCTTAACTCTGCGACGCTCCTGGGGGCACACAGGAGAGGAGCTCGTTCGCCAGTTTCGCAGGATGACTTCTCTCCGTGCCGGAACGGCGGCTCCTGGCTTCTAGAGGAACCTTAGCCTAAACAGGCCCCTGGAGAAAGCGCTTCACATTCAGAGCAAGGGCAACGTACTGCTCTCTGGCTTGCCTGGGTTGAGTGCCCCAGTCGTCAAAGAGCCTCGCGAAAGCAGTGCTGCGCAGACTCCCTTTGCCAGTCGAACGGCCTCCTTGACTGAAAGAGAACTGCAGTGCCAAAAGGCACCGTGCTGACGACTGGCTCCAGGAAGAGACTCGGGACAGCACTCTCATAGAAGCGAAAGCTAGGCTGTGCGCCCAGCCTGAGGAGCAGTACGTACGTTTGCCACACTTCTTTACACAGCTAGGCATGAGCCAGAGAGCCTTGGTCACTGAGGCCTACCTAAGGGACTGCCATACTTACCCAGTAGCTCCCACGCAGAGGTCCCTGTGCCCAAACGGGCCTCCACGGAAGGGCCCTGCTCCTCCCGTTGTGTTTCCTTGAGGTAATCAGAAACCGCTGAGGATCCCTATAGGAGCTCCGGTTTGAAGCTGGGCGACCCTGGCTAAACCTTATTCCCCTCCGTGGTAAACGAGACAGGGGCGGGTCCTAAGCTGCCTGAAGTACACTGCTCGCGCCCACCTTCTCTTTGCTGCCGGAAGGCCTCCCACAAGACGTCTGAGTTTACTCGTGACAGCAGAAGTCTGAGTTTACGCGTGTGAGGCCTGCTGCTCTCAGTTCCTTGCTGGGAGCTTCAGCAGGAGCGCTCGGGAGCTCGCCGGCACAAGAACTGTGAGTCCCCTCGCCCCACCCCGGCCTCAAGCAAAAGTCCAGATTTCCCCCGTCAGGAACACCTCGGAGTGCCATAGGAGCGAAGAAGCATGCGTTAACGGAGGGCCTCAACAGTGCTAGGGCTTTATTTCACGAGACACCGTGCACTCACGTTCGTTGTAACAACTGTCAAAGGGCACTGGATGCCTTCCAACTCCTCTCTGGCGTTTGAGCCACAGGCAGTAAATGCATTCGTTTGATTAAGCTCCGTGAACGTGCAACGACGATGGCGAAGCGCTGCCCTGTTCGCTCGAAAGCTCTCGTTTGTACGGCCTTCACACGGCCTCAAGGTACGCCGTTCTAAACAGCCTTACATTCCACGCTGGTGTGCCCCCAATTGGGAATGTGGGCTCTTCTGTGAGACACCAAGGTGCGTCCCAAAGGAAACCGGGGAGGGGGGGGGGCTCCCCCAGGACGCCTGCGTACGGCAGTCGGTGGCCAGATGTTTACTTCCAGCCGGAGAAAGAGAAAAAGGACAGCTTTCCCAGGGACAATTCTGGACCCTTGGGAACATCCAGAATCACCAAAGCCTAAACTTGGCACGGCCTGGGGAACGCTCTTCCGCACGTCCAGCAATCCCCACGTCAAAACCTTTCTCGGCAGAGGCAGGCACTCTCTCCCTTGTACTAGATAGCTCGGCAGAGCCTCCCGAGAAACATGCTGCGTCATTCAGCTTGAAAGTGGGACGCGGATGGGAGAGTACGCTTTCTCCCCGTTTGGAGGCGCCGTGCGCTTGGCTTCAAAGCTGCCCGAACAGCACTAGCGGCCCGACGTCTCTGCACGGCAGGATTGTCGTTGTGGGCCGAGGCTGCGTGTTCTCTCAAAGCGGAACACCGTGCTGGCAATACCTTGCTAGAAACTCCTCCCACGGCACTACATGTTCAGCTCCGGCCAAACGAAAGGTGACCTCAGGCCTCAAGGTAAGTCCCAGCGTTTCACGTCGGGGGAGTTGGGTGTGCAGGGGTCTCCATGAGGCCAGACTCCACCACGGAGTGCCTTAACTCTGCGACGCTCCTGGGGGCACACAGGAGAGGAGCTCGTTCGCCAGTTTCGCAGGATGACTTCTCTCCGTGCCGGAACGGCGGCTCCTGGCTTCTAGAGGAACCTTAGCCTAAACAGGCCCCTGGAGAAAGCGCTTCACATTCCGAGCAAGGGCAACGTACTGCTCTCTGGCTTGCCTGGGTTGAGTGCCCCAGTCGTCAAAGAGCCTCGCGAAAGCAGTGCTGCGCAGACTCCCTTTGCCAGTCGAACGGCCTCCTTGACTGAAAGAGAACTGCAGTGCCAAAAGGCACCGTGCTGACGACTGGCTCCAGGAAGAGACTCGGGACAGCACTCTCATAGAAGCGAAAGCTAGGCTGTGCGCCCAGCCTGAGGAGCAGTACGTACGTTTGCCACACTTCTTTACACAGCTAGGCATGAGCCAGAGAGCCTTGGTCACTGAGGCCTACCTAAGGGACTGCCATACTTACCCAGTAGCTCCCACGCAGAGGTCCCTGTGCCCAAACGGGCCTCCACGGAAGGGCCCTGCTCCTCCCGTTGTGTTTCCTTGAGGTAATCAGAAACCGCTGAGGATCCCTATAGGAGCTCCGGTTTGAAGCTGGGCGACCCTGGCTAAACCTTATTCCCCTCCGTGGTAAACGAGACAGGGGCGGGTCCTAAGCTGCCTGAAGTACACTGCTCGCGCCCACCTTCTCTTTGCTGCCGGAAGGCCTCCCACAAGACGTCTGAGTTTACTCGTGACAGCAGAAGTCTGAGTTTACGCGTGTGAGGCCTGCTGCTCTCAGTTCCTTGCTGGGAGCTTCAGCAGGAGCGCTCGGGAGCTCGCCGGCACAAGAACTGTGAGTCCCCTCGCCCCACCCCGGCCTCAAGCAAAAGTCCAGATTTCCCCCGTCAGGAACACCTCGGAGTGCCATAGGAGCGAAGAAGCATGCGTTAACGGAGGGCCTCAACAGTGCTAGGGCTTTATTTCACGAGACACCGTGCACTCACGTTCGTTGTAACAACTGTCAAAGGGCACTGGATGCCTTCCAACTCCTCTCTGGCGTTTGAGCCACAGGCAGTAAATGCATTCGTTTGATTAAGCTCCGTGAACGTGCAACGACGATGGCGAAGCGCTGCCCTGTTCGCTCGAAAGCTCTCGTTTGTACGGCCTTCACACGGCCTCAAGGTACGCCGTTCTAAACAGCCTTACATTCCACGCTGGTGTGCCCCCAATTGGGAATGTGGGCTCTTCTGTGAGACACCAAGGTGCGTCCCAAAGGAAACCGGGGAGGGGGGGGGCTCCCCCAGGACGCCTGCGTACGGCAGTCGGTGGCCAGATGTTTACTTCCAGCCGGAGAAAGAGAAAAAGGACAGCTTTCCCAGGGACAATTCTGGACCCTTGGGAACATCCAGAATCACCAAAGCCTAAACTTGGCACGGCCTGGGGAACGCTCTTCCGCACGTCCAGCAATCCCCACGTCAAAACCTTTCTCGGCAGAGGCAGGCACTCTCTCCCTTGTACTAGATAGCTCGGCAGAGCCTCCCGAGAAACATGCTGCGTCATTCAGCTTGAAAGCGGGACGCGGATGGGAGAGTACGCTTTCTCCCCGTTTGGAGGCGCCGTGCGCTTGGCTTCAAAGCTGCCCGAACAGCACTAGCGGCCCGACGTCTCTGCACGGCAGGATTGTCGTTGTGGGCCGAGGCTGCGTGTTCTCTCAAAGCGGAACACCGTGCTGGCAATACCTTGCTAGAAACTCCTCCCACGGCACTACATGTTCAGCTCCGGCCAAACGAAAGGTGACCTCAGGCCTCAAGGTAAGTCCCAGCGTTTCACGTCGGGGGAGTTGGGTGTGCAGGGGTCTCCATGAGGCCAGACTCCACCACGGAGTGCCTTAACTCTGCGACGCTCCTGGGGGCACACAGGAGAGGAGCTCGTTCGCCAGTTTCGCAGGATGACTTCTCTCCGTGCCGGAACGGCGGCTCCTGGCTTCTAGAGGAACCTTAGCCTAAACAGGCCCCTGGAGAAAGCTCTTCACATTCAGAGCAAGGGCAACGTACTGCTCTCTGGCTTGCCTGGGTTGAGTGCCCCAGTCGTCAAAGAGCCTCGCGAAAGCAGTGCTGCGCAGACTCCCTTTGCCAGTCGAACGGCCTCCTTGACTGAAAGAGAACTGCAGTGCCAAAAGGCACCGTGCTGACGACTGGCTCCAGGAAGAGACTCGGGACAGCACTCTCATAGAAGCGAAAGCTAGGCTGTGCGCCCAGCCTGAGGAGCAGTACGTACGTTTGCCACACTTCTTTACACAGCTAGGCATGAGCCAGAGAGCCTTGGTCACTGAGGCCTACCTAAGGGACTGCCATACTTACCCAGTAGCTCCCACGCAGAGGTCCCTGTGCCCAAACGGGCCTCCACGGAAGGGCCCTGCTCCTCCCGTTGTGTTTCCTTGAGGTAATCAGAAACCGCTGAGGATCCCTATAGGAGCTCCGGTTTGAAGCTGGGCGACCCTGGCTAAACCTTATTCCCCTCCGTGGTAAACGAGACAGTGGCGGGTCCTAAGCTGCCTGAAGTACACTGCTCGCGCCCACCTTCTCTTTGCTGCCGGAAGGCCTCCCACAAGACGTCTGAGTTTACTCGTGACAGCAGAAGTCTGAGTTTACGCGTGTGAGGCCTGCTGCTCTCAGTTCCTTGCTGGGAGCTTCAGCAGGAGCGCTCGGGAGCTCGCCGGCACAAGAACTGTGAGTCCCCTCGCCCCACCCCGGCCTCAAGCAAAAGTCCAGATTTCCCCCGTCAGGAACACCTCGGAGTGCCATAGGAGCGAAGAAGCATGCGTTAACGGAGGGCCTCAACAGTGCTAGGGCTTTATTTCACGAGACACCGTGCACTCACGTTCGTTGTAACAACTGTCAAAGGGCACTGGATGCCTTCCAACTCCTCTCTGGCGTTTGAGCCACAGGCAGTAAATGCATTCGTTTGATTAAGCTCCGTGAACGTGCAACGACGATGGCGAAGCGCTGCCCTGTTCGCTCGAAAGCTCTCGTTTGTACGGCCTTCACACGGCCTCAAGGTACGCCGTTCTAAACAGCCTTACATTCCACGCTGGTGTGCCCCCAATTGGGAATGTGGGCTCTTCTGTGAGACACCAAGGTGCGTCCCAAAGGAAACCGGGGAGGGGGGGGGCTCCCCCAGGACGCCTGCGTACGGCAGTCGGTGGCCAGATGTTTACTTCCAGCCGGAGAAAGAGAAAAAGGACAGCTTTCCCAGGGACAATTCTGGACCCTTGGGAACATCCAGAATCACCAAAGCCTAAACTTGGCACGGCCTGGGGAACGCTCTTCCGCACGTCCAGCAATCCCCACGTCAAAACCTTTCTCGGCAGAGGCAGGCACTCTCTCCCTTGTACTAGATAGCTCGGCAGAGCCTCCCGAGAAACATGCTGCGTCATTCAGCTTGAAAGTGGGACGCGGATGGGAGAGTACGCTTTCTCCCCGTTTGGAGGCGCCGTGCGCTTGGCTTCAAAGCTGCCCGAACAGCACTAGCGGCCCGACGTCTCTGCACGGCAGGATTGTCGTTGTGGGCCGAGGCTGCGTGTTCTCTCAAAGCGGAACACCGTGCTGGCAATACCTTGCTAGAAACTCCTCCCACGGCACTACATGTTCAGCTCCGGCCAAACGAAAGGTGACCTCAGGCCTCAAGGTAAGTCCCAGCGTTTCACGTCGGGGGAGTTGGGTGTGCAGGGGTCTCCGTGAGGCCAGACTCCACCACGGAGTGCCTTAACTCTGCGACGCTCCTGGGGGCACACAGGAGAGGAGCTCGTTCGCCAGTTTCGCAGGATGACTTCTCTCCGTGCCGGAACGGCGGCTCCTGGCTTCTAGAGGAACCTTAGCCTAAACAGGCCCCTGGAGAAAGCTCTTCACATTCAGAGCAAGGGCAACGTACTGCTCTCTGGCTTGCCTGGGTTGAGTGCCCCAGTCGTCAAAGAGCCTCGCGAAAGCAGTGCTGCGCAGACTCCCTTTGCCAGTCGAACGGCCTCCTTGACTGAAAGAGAACTGCAGTGCCAAAAGGCACCGTGCTGACGACTGGCTCCAGGAAGAGACTCGGGACAGCACTCTCATAGAAGCGAAAGCTAGGCTGTGCGCCCAGCCTGAGGAGCAGTACGTACGTTTGCCACACTTCTTTACACAGCTAGGCATGAGCCAGAGAGCCTTGGTCACTGAGGCCTACCTAAGGGACTGCCATACTTACCCAGTAGCTCCCACGCAGAGGTCCCTGTGCCCAAACGGGCCTCCACGGAAGGGCCCTGCTCCTCCCGTTGTGTTTCCTTGAGGTAATCAGAAACCGCTGAGGATCCCTATAGGAGCTCCGGTTTGAAGCTGGGCGACCCTGGCTAAACCTTATTCCCCTCCGTGGTAAACGAGACAGGGGCGGGTCCTAAGCTGCCTGAAGTACACTGCTCGCGCCCACCTTCTCTTTGCTGCCGGAAGGCCTCCCACAAGACGTCTGAGTTTACTCGTGACAGCAGAAGTCTGAGTTTACGCGTGTGAGGCCTGCTGCTCTCAGTTCCTTGCTGGGAGCTTCAGCAGGAGCGCTCGGGAGCTCGCCGGCACAAGAACTGTGAGTCCCCTCGCCCCACCCCGGCCTCAAGCAAAAGTCCAGATTTCCCCCGTCAGGAACACCTCGGAGTGCCATAGGAGCGAAGAAGCATGCGTTAACGGAGGGCCTCAACAGTGCTAGGGCTTTATTTCACGAGACACCGTGCACTCACGTTCGTTGTAACAACTGTCAAAGGGCACTGGATGCCTTCCAACTCCTCTCTGGCGTTTGAGCCACAGGCAGTAAATGCATTCGTTTGATTAAGCTCCGTGAACGTGCAACGACGATGGCGAAGCGCTGCCCTGTTCGCTCGAAAGCTCTCGTTTGTACGGCCTTCACACGGCCTCAAGGTACGCCGTTCTAAACAGCCTTACATTCCACGCTGGTGTGCCCCCAATTGGGAATGTGGGCTCTTCTGTGAGACACCAAGGTGCGTCCCAAAGGAAACCGGGGAGGGGGGGGGCTCCCCCAGGACGCCTGCGTACGGCAGTCGGTGGCCAGATGTTTACTTCCAGCCGGAGAAAGAGAAAAAGGACAGCTTTCCCAGGGACAATTCTGGACCCTTGGGAACATCCAGAATCACCAAAGCCTAAACTTGGCACGGCCTGGGGAACGCTCTTCCGCACGTCCAGCAATCCCCACGTCAAAACCTTTCTCGGCAGAGGCAGGCACTCTCTCCCTTGTACTAGATAGCTCGGCAGAGCCTCCCGAGAAACATGCTGCGTCATTCAGCTTGAAAGTGGGACGCGGATGGGAGAGTACGCTTTCTCCCCGTTTGGAGGCGCCGTGCGCTTGGCTTCAAAGCTGCCCGAACAGCACTAGCGGCCCGACGTCTCTGCACGGCAGGATTGTCGTTGTGGGCCGAGGCTGCGTGTTCTCTCAAAGCGGAACACCGTGCTGGCAATACCTTGCTAGAAACTCCTCCCACGGCACTACATGTTCAGCTCCGGCCAAACGAAAGGTGACCTCAGGCCTCAAGGTAAGTCCCAGCGTTTCACGTCGGGGGAGTTGGGTGTGCAGGGGTCTCCGTGAGGCCAGACTCCACCACGGAGTGCCTTAACTCTGCGACGCTCCTGGGGGCACACAGGAGAGGAGCTCGTTCGCCAGTTTCGCAGGATGACTTCTCTCCGTGCCGGAACGGCGGCTCCTGGCTTCTAGAGGAACCTTAGCCTAAACAGGCCCCTGGAGAAAGCGCTTCACATTCCGAGCAAGGGCAACGTACTGCTCTCTGGCTTGCCTGGGTTGAGTGCCCCAGTCGTCAAAGAGCCTCGCGAAAGCAGTGCTGCGCAGACTCCCTTTGCCAGTCGAACGGCCTCCTTGACTGAAAGAGAACTGCAGTGCCAAAAGGCACCGTGCTGACGACTGGCTCCAGGAAGAGACTCGGGACAGCACTCTCATAGAAGCGAAAGCTAGGCTGTGCGCCCAGCCTGAGGAGCAGTACGTACGTTTGCCACACTTCTTTACACAGCTAGGCATGAGCCAGAGAGCCTTGGTCACTGAGGCCTACCTAAGGGACTGCCATACTTACCCAGTAGCTCCCACGCAGAGGTCCCTGTGCCCAAACGGGCCTCCACGGAAGGGCCCTGCTCCTCCCGTTGTGTTTCCTTGAGGTAATCAGAAACCGCTGAGGATCCCTATAGGAGCTCCGGTTTGAAGCTGGGCGACCCTGGCTAAACCTTATTCCCCTCCGTGGTAAACGAGACAGGGGCGGGTCCTAAGCTGCCTGAAGTACACTGCTCGCGCCCACCTTCTCTTTGCTGCCGGAAGGCCTCCCACAAGACGTCTGAGTTTACTCGTGACAGCAGAAGTCTGAGTTTACGCGTGTGAGGCCTGCTGCTCTCAGTTCCTTGCTGGGAGCTTCAGCAGGAGCGCTCGGGAGCTCGCCGGCACAAGAACTGTGAGTCCCCTCGCCCCACCCCGGCCTCAAGCAAAAGTCCAGATTTCCCCCGTCAGGAACACCTCGGAGTGCCATAGGAGCGAAGAAGCATGCGTTAACGGAGGGCCTCAACAGTGCTAGGGCTTTATTTCACGAGACACCGTGCACTCACGTTCGTTGTAACAACTGTCAAAGGGCACTGGATGCCTTCCAACTCCTCTCTGGCGTTTGAGCCACAGGAAGTAAATGCATTCGTTTGATTAAGCTCCGTGAACGTGCAACGACGATGGCGAAGCGCTGCCCTGTTCGCTCGAAAGCTCTCGTTTGTACGGCCTTCACACGGCCTCAAGGTACGCCGTTCTAAACAGCCTTACATTCCACGCTGGTGTGCCCCCAATTGGGAATGTGGGCTCTTCTGTGAGACACCAAGGTGCGTCCCAAAGGAAACCGGGGAGGGGGGGGGCTCCCCCAGGACGCCTGCGTACGGCAGTCGGTGGCCAGATGTTTACTTCCAGCCGGAGAAAGAGAAAAAGGACAGCTTTCCCAGGGACAATTCTGGACCCTTGGGAACATCCAGAATCACCAAAGCCTAAACTTGGCACGGCCTGGGGAACGCTCTTCCGCACGTCCAGCAATCCCCACGTCAAAACCTTTCTCGGCAGAGGCAGGCACTCTCTCCCTTGTACTAGATAGCTCGGCAGAGCCTCCCGAGAAACATGCTGCGTCATTCAGCTTGAAAGTGGGACGCGGATGGGAGAGTACGCTTTCTCCCCGTTTGGAGGCGCCGTGCACTTGGCTTCAAAGCTGCCCGAACAGCACTAGCGGCCCGACGTCTCTGCACGGCAGGATTGTCGTTGTGGGCCGAGGCTGCGTGTTCTCTCAAAGCGGAACACCGTGCTGGCAATACCTTGCTAGAAACTCCTCCCACGGCACTACATGTTCAGCTCCGGCCAAACGAAAGGTGACCTCAGGCCTCAAGGTAAGTCCCAGCGTTTCACGTCGGGGGAGTTGGGTGTGCAGGGGTCTCCATGAGGCCAGACTCCACCACGGAGTGCCTTAACTCTGCGACGCTCCTGGGGGCACACAGGAGAGGAGCTCGTTCGCCAGTTTCGCAGGATGACTTCTCTCCGTGCCGGAACGGCGGCTCCTGGCTTCTAGAGGAACCTTAGCCTAAACAGGCCCCTGGAGAAAGCTCTTCACATTCAGAGCAAGGGCAACGTACTGCTCTCTGGCTTGCCTGGGTTGAGTGCCCCAGTCGTCAAAGAGCCTCGCGAAAGCAGTGCTGCGCAGACTCCCTTTGCCAGTCGAACGGCCTCCTTGACTGAAAGAGAACTGCAGTGCCAAAAGGCACCGTGCTGACGACTGGCTCCAGGAAGAGACTCGGGACAGCACTCTCATAGAAGCGAAAGCTAGGCTGTGCGCCCAGCCTGAGGAGCAGTACGTACGTTTGCCACACTTCTTTACACAGCTAGGCATGAGCCAGAGAGCCTTGGTCACTGAGGCCTACCTAAGGGACTGCCATACTTACCCAGTAGCTCCCACGCAGAGGTCCCTGTGCCCAAACGGGCCTCCACGGAAGGGCCCTGCTCCTCCCGTTGTGTTTCCTTGAGGTAATCAGAAACCGCTGAGGATCCCTATAGGAGCTCCGGTTTGAAGCTGGGCGACCCTGGCTAAACCTTATTCCCCTCCGTGGTAAACGAGACAGGGGCGGGTCCTAAGCTGCCTGAAGTACACTGCTCGCGCCCACCTTCTCTTTGCTGCCGGAAGGCCTCCCACAAGACGTCTGAGTTTACTCGTGACAGCAGAAGTCTGAGTTTACGCGTGTGAGGCCTGCTGCTCTCAGTTCCTTGCTGGGAGCTTCAGCAGGAGCGCTCGGGAGCTCGCCGGCACAAGAACTGTGAGTCCCCTCGCCCCACCCCGGCCTCAAGCAAAAGTCCAGATTTCCCCCATCAGTAACACCTCGGAGTGCCATAGGAGCGAAGAAGCATGCGTTAACGGAGGACCTCAACAGTGCTAGGGCTTTATTTCACGAGACACCGTGCACTCACGTTCGTTGTAACAACTGTCAAAGGGCACTGGATGCCTTCCAACTCCTCTCTGGCGTTTGAGCCACAGGCAGTAAATGCATTCGTTTGATTAAGCTCCGTGAACGTGCAACGACGATGGCGAAGCGCTGCCCTGTTCGCTCGAAAGCTCTCGTTTGTACGGCCTTCACACGGCCTCAAGGTACGCCGTTCTAAACAGCCTTACATTCCACGCTGGTGTGCCCCCAATTGGGAATGTGGGCTCTTCTGTGAGACACCAAGGTGCGTCCCAAAGGAAACCGGGGAGGGGGGGGGCTCCCCCAGGACGCCTGCGTACGGCAGTCGGTGGCCAGATGTTTACTTCCAGCCGGAGAAAGAGAAAAAGGACAGCTTTCCCAGGGACAATTCTGGACCCTTGGGAACATCCAGAATCACCAAAGCCTAAACTTGGCACGGCCTGGGGAACGCTCTTCCGCACGTCCAGCAATCCCCACGTCAAAACCTTTCTCGGCAGAGGCAGGCACTCTCTCCCTTGTACTAGATAGCTCGGCAGAGCCTCCCGAGAAACATGCTGCGTCATTCAGCTTGAAAGTGGGACGCGGATGGGAGAGTACGCTTTCTCCCCGTTTGGAGGCGCCGTGCGCTTGGCTTCAAAGCTGCCCGAACAGCACTAGCGGCCCGACGTCTCTGCACGGCAGGATTGTCGTTGTGGGCCGAGGCTGCGTGTTCTCTCAAAGCGGAACACCGTGCTGGCAATACCTTGCTAGAAACTCCTCCCACGGCACTACATGTTCAGCTCCGGCCAAACGAAAGGTGACCTCAGGCCTCAAGGTAAGTCCCAGCGTTTCACGTCGGGGGAGTTGGGTGTGCAGGGGTCTCCGTGAGGCCAGACTCCACCACGGAGTGCCTTAACTCTGCGACGCTCCTGGGGGCACACAGGAGAGGAGCTCGTTCGCCAGTTTCGCAGGATGACTTCTCTCCGTGCCGGAACGGCGGCTCCTGGCTTCTAGAGGAACCTTAGCCTAAACAGGCCCCTGGAGAAAGCTCTTCACATTCAGAGCAAGGGCAACGTACTGCTCTCTGGCTTGCCTGGGTTGAGTGCCCCAGTCGTCAAAGAGCCTCGCGAAAGCAGTGCTGCGCAGACTCCCTTTGCCAGTCGAACGGCCTCCTTGACTGAAAGAGAACTGCAGTGCCAAAAGGCACCGTGCTGACGACTGGCTCCAGGAAGAGACTCGGGACAGCACTCTCATAGAAGCGAAAGCTAGGCTGTGCGCCCAGCCTGAGGAGCAGTACGTACGTTTGCCACACTTCTTTACACAGCTAGGCATGAGCCAGAGAGCCTTGGTCACTGAGGCCTACCTAAGGGACTGCCATACTTACCCAGTAGCTCCCACGCAGAGGTCCCTGTGCCCAAACGGGCCTCCACGGAAGGGCCCTGCTCCTCCCGTTGTGTTTCCTTGAGGTAATCAGAAACCGCTGAGGATCCCTATAGGAGCTCCGGTTTGAAGCTGGGCGACCCTGGCTAAACCTTATTCCCCTCCGTGGTAAACGAGACAGGGGCGGGTCCTAAGCTGCCTGAAGTACACTGCTCGCGCCCACCTTCTCTTTGCTGCCGGAAGGCCTCCCACAAGACGTCTGAGTTTACTCGTGACAGCAGAAGTCTGAGTTTACGCGTGTGAGGCCTGCTGCTCTCAGTTCCTTGCTGGGAGCTTCAGCAGGAGCGCTCGGGAGCTCGCCGGCACAAGAACTGTGAGTCCCCTCGCCCCACCCCGGCCTCAAGCAAAAGTCCAGATTTCCCCCGTCAGGAACACCTCGGAGTGCCATAGGAGCGAAGAAGCATGCGTTAACGGAGGGCCTCAACAGTGCTAGGGCTTTATTTCACGAGACACCGTGCACTCACGTTCGTTGTAACAACTGTCAAAGGGCACTGGATGCCTTCCAACTCCTCTCTGGCGTTTGAGCCACAGGCAGTAAATGCATTCGTTTGATTAAGCTCCGTGAACGTGCAACGACGATGGCGAAGCGCTGCCCTGTTCGCTCGAAAGCTCTCGTTTGTACGGCCTTCACACGGCCTCAAGGTACGCCGTTCTAAACAGCCTTACATTCCACGCTGGTGTGCCCCCAATTGGGAATGTGGGCTCTTCTGTGAGACACCAAGGTGCGTCCCAAAGGAAACCGGGGAGGGGGGGGGCTCCCCCAGGACGCCTGCGTACGGCAGTCGGTGGCCAGATGTTTACTTCCAGCCGGAGAAAGAGAAAAAGGACAGCTTTCCCAGGGACAATTCTGGACCCTTGGGAACATCCAGAATCACCAAAGCCTAAACTTGGCACGGCCTGGGGAACGCTCTTCCGCACGTCCAGCAATCCCCACGTCAAAACCTTTCTCGGCAGAGGCAGGCACTCTCTCCCTTGTACTAGATAGCTCGGCAGAGCCTCCCGAGAAACATGCTGCGTCATTCAGCTTGAAAGTGGGACGCGGATGGGAGAGTACGCTTTCTCCCCGTTTGGAGGCGCCGTGCGCTTGGCTTCAAAGCTGCCCGAACAGCACTAGCGGCCCGACGTCTCTGCACGGCAGGATTGTCGTTGTGGGCCGAGGCTGCGTGTTCTCTCAAAGCGGAACACCGTGCTGGCAATACCTTGCTAGAAACTCCTCCCACGGCACTACATGTTCAGCTCCGGCCAAACGAAAGGTGACCTCAGGCCTCAAGGTAAGTCCCAGCGTTTCACGTCGGGGGAGTTGGGTGTGCAGGGGTCTCCATGAGGCCAGACTCCACCACGGAGTGCCTTAACTCTGCGACGCTCCTGGGGGCACACAGGAGAGGAGCTCGTTCGCCAGTTTCGCAGGATGACTTCTCTCCGTGCCGGAACGGCGGCTCCTGGCTTCTAGAGGAACCTTAGCCTAAACAGGCCCCTGGAGAAAGCTCTTCACATTCAGAGCAAGGGCAACGTACTGCTCTCTGGCTTGCCTGGGTTGAGTGCCCCAGTCGTCAAAGAGCCTCGCGAAAGCAGTGCTGCGCAGACTCCCTTTGCCAGTCGAACGGCCTCCTTGACTGAAAGAGAACTGCAGTGCCAAAAGGCACCGTGCTGACGACTGGCTCCAGGAAGAGACTCGGGACAGCACTCTCATAGAAGCGAAAGCTAGGCTGTGCGCC
Organism: Globicephala melas; assembly: GCF_963455315.2. Classification (NCBI taxonomy): domain Eukaryota; kingdom Metazoa; phylum Chordata; class Mammalia; order Artiodactyla; family Delphinidae; genus Globicephala; species Globicephala melas. The sequence goes on from NW_027207885.1 coordinate 44,949, forward strand.
CAGCCTGAGGAGCAGTACGTACGTTTGCCACACTTCTTTACACAGCTAGGCATGAGCCAGAGAGCCTTGGTCACTGAGGCCTACCTAAGGGACTGCCATACTTACCCAGTAGCTCCCACGCAGAGGTCCCTGTGCCCAAACGGGCCTCCACGGAAGGGCCCTGCTCCTCCCGTTGTGTTTCCTTGAGGTAATCAGAAACCGCTGAGGATCCCTATAGGAGCTCCGGTTTGAAGCTGGGCGACCCTGGCTAAACCTTATTCCCCTCCGTGGTAAACGAGACAGGGGCGGGTCCTAAGCTGCCTGAAGTACACTGCTCGCGCCCACCTTCTCTTTGCTGCCGGAAGGCCTCCCACAAGACGTCTGAGTTTACTCGTGACAGCAGAAGTCTGAGTTTACGCGTGTGAGGCCTGCTGCTCTCAGTTCCTTGCTGGGAGCTTCAGCAGGAGCGCTCGGGAGCTCGCCGGCACAAGAACTGTGAGTCCCCTCGCCCCACCCCGGCCTCAAGCAAAAGTCCAGATTTCCCCCGTCAGGAACACCTCGGAGTGCCATAGGAGCGAAGAAGCATGCGTTAACGGAGGGCCTCAACAGTGCTAGGGCTTTATTTCACGAGACACCGTGCACTCACGTTCGTTGTAACAACTGTCAAAGGGCACTGGATGCCTTCCAACTCCTCTCTGGCGTTTGAGCCACAGGAAGTAAATGCATTCGTTTGATTAAGCTCCGTGAACGTGCAACGACGATGGCGAAGCGCTGCCCTGTTCGCTCGAAAGCTCTCGTTTGTACGGCCTTCACACGGCCTCAAGGTACGCCGTTCTAAACAGCCTTACATTCCACGCTGGTGTGCCCCCAATTGGGAATGTGGGCTCTTCTGTGAGACACCAAGGTGCGTCCCAAAGGAAACCGGGGAGGGGGGGGGCTCCCCCAGGACGCCTGCGTACGGCAGTCGGTGGCCAGATGTTTACTTCCAGCCGGAGAAAGAGAAAAAGGACAGCTTTCCCAGGGACAATTCTGGACCCTTGGGAACATCCAGAATCACCAAAGCCTAAACTTGGCACGGCCTGGGGAACGCTCTTCCGCACGTCCAGCAATCCCCACGTCAAAACCTTTCTCGGCAGAGGCAGGCACTCTCTCCCTTGTACTAGATAGCTCGGCAGAGCCTCCCGAGAAACATGCTGCGTCATTCAGCTTGAAAGTGGGACGCGGATGGGAGAGTACGCTTTCTCCCCGTTTGGAGGCGCCGTGCGCTTGGCTTCAAAGCTGCCCGAACAGCACTAGCGGCCCGACGTCTCTGCACGGCAGGATTGTCGTTGTGGGCCGAGGCTGCGTGTTCTCTCAAAGCGGAACACCGTGCTGGCAATACCTTGCTAGAAACTCCTCCCACGGCACTACATGTTCAGCTCCGGCCAAACGAAAGGTGACCTCAGGCCTCAAGGTAAGTCCCAGCGTTTCACGTCGGGGGAGTTGGGTGTGCAGGGGTCTCCATGAGGCCAGACTCCACCACGGAGTGCCTTAACTCTGCGACGCTCCTGGGGGCACACAGGAGAGGAGCTCGTTCGCCAGTTTCGCAGGATGACTTCTCTCCGTGCCGGAACGGCGGCTCCTGGCTTCTAGAGGAACCTTAGCCTAAACAGGCCCCTGGAGAAAGCTCTTCACATTCAGAGCAAGGGCAACGTACTGCTCTCTGGCTTGCCTGGGTTGAGTGCCCCAGTCGTCAAAGAGCCTCGCGAAAGCAGTGCTGCGCAGACTCCCTTTGCCAGTCGAACGGCCTCCTTGACTGAAAGAGAACTGCAGTGCCAAAAGGCACCGTGCTGACGACTGGCTCCAGGAAGAGACTCGGGACAGCACTCTCATAGAAGCGAAAGCTAGGCTGTGCGCCCAGCCTGAGGAGCAGTACGTACGTTTGCCACACTTCTTTACACAGCTAGGCATGAGCCAGAGAGCCTTGGTCACTGAGGCCTACCTAAGGGACTGCCATACTTACCCAGTAGCTCCCACGCAGAGGTCCCTGTGCCCAAACGGGCCTCCACGGAAGGGCCCTGCTCCTCCCGTTGTGTTTCCTTGAGGTAATCAGAAACCGCTGAGGATCCCTATAGGAGCTCCGGTTTGAAGCTGGGCGACCCTGGCTAAACCTTATTCCCCTCCGTGGTAAACGAGACAGGGGCGGGTCCTAAGCTGCCTGAAGTACACTGCTCGCGCCCACCTTCTCTTTGCTGCCGGAAGGCCTCCCACAAGACGTCTGAGTTTACTCGTGACAGCAGAAGTCTGAGTTTACGCGTGTGAGGCCTGCTGCTCTCAGTTCCTTGCTGGGAGCTTCAGCAGGAGCGCTCGGGAGCTCGCCGGCACAAGAACTGTGAGTCCCCTCGCCCCACCCCGGCCTCAAGCAAAAGTCCAGATTTCCCCCGTCAGGAACACCTCGGAGTGCCATAGGAGCGAAGAAGCATGCGTTAACGGAGGGCCTCAACAGTGCTAGGGCTTTATTTCACGAGACACCGTGCACTCACGTTCGTTGTAACAACTGTCAAAGGGCACTGGATGCCTTCCAACTCCTCTCTGGCGTTTGAGCCACAGGCAGTAAATGCATTCGTTTGATTAAGCTCCGTGAACGTGCAACGACGATGGCGAAGCGCTGCCCTGTTCGCTCGAAAGCTCTCGTTTGTACGGCCTTCACACGGCCTCAAGGTACGCCGTTCTAAACAGCCTTACATTCCACGCTGGTGTGCCCCCAATTGGGAATGTGGGCTCTTCTGTGAGACACCAAGGTGCGTCCCAAAGGAAACCGGGGAGGGGGGGGGCTCCCCCAGGACGCCTGCGTACGGCAGTCGGTGGCCAGATGTTTACTTCCAGCCGGAGAAAGAGAAAAAGGACAGCTTTCCCAGGGACAATTCTGGACCCTTGGGAACATCCAGAATCACCAAAGCCTAAACTTGGCACGGCCTGGGGAACGCTCTTCCGCACGTCCAGCAATCCCCACGTCAAAACCTTTCTCGGCAGAGGCAGGCACTCTCTCCCTTGTACTAGATAGCTCGGCAGAGCCTCCCGAGAAACATGCTGCGTCATTCAGCTTGAAAGTGGGACGCGGATGGGAGAGTACGCTTTCTCCCCGTTTGGAGGCGCCGTGCGCTTGGCTTCAAAGCTGCCCGAACAGCACTAGCGGCCCGACGTCTCTGCACGGCAGGATTGTCGTTGTGGGCCGAGGCTGCGTGTTCTCTCAAAGCGGAACACCGTGCTGGCAATACCTTGCTAGAAACTCCTCCCACGGCACTACATGTTCAGCTCCGGCCAAACGAAAGGTGACCTCAGGCCTCAAGGTAAGTCCCAGCGTTTCACGTCGGGGGAGTTGGGTGTGCAGGGGTCTCCATGAGGCCAGACTCCACCACGGAGTGCCTTAACTCTGCGACGCTCCTGGGGGCACACAGGAGAGGAGCTCGTTCGCCAGTTTCGCAGGATGACTTCTCTCCGTGCCGGAACGGCGGCTCCTGGCTTCTAGAGGAACCTTAGCCTAAACAGGCCCCTGGAGAAAGCTCTTCACATTCAGAGCAAGGGCAACGTACTGCTCTCTGGCTTGCCTGGGTTGAGTGCCCCAGTCGTCAAAGAGCCTCGCGAAAGCAGTGCTGCGCAGACTCCCTTTGCCAGTCGAACGGCCTCCTTGACTGAAAGAGAACTGCAGTGCCAAAAGGCACCGTGCTGACGACTGGCTCCAGGAAGAGACTCGGGACAGCACTCTCATAGAAGCGAAAGCTAGGCTGTGCGCCCAGCCTGAGGAGCAGTACGTACGTTTGCCACACTTCTTTACACAGCTAGGCATGAGCCAGAGAGCCTTGGTCACTGAGGCCTACCTAAGGGACTGCCATACTTACCCAGTAGCTCCCACGCAGAGGTCCCTGTGCCCAAACGGGCCTCCACGGAAGGGCCCTGCTCCTCCCGTTGTGTTTCCTTGAGGTAATCAGAAACCGCTGAGGATCCCTATAGGAGCTCCGGTTTGAAGCTGGGCGACCCTGGCTAAACCTTATTCCCCTCCGTGGTAAACGAGACAGGGGCGGGTCCTAAGCTGCCTGAAGTACACTGCTCGCGCCCACCTTCTCTTTGCTGCCGGAAGGCCTCCCACAAGACGTCTGAGTTTACTCGTGACAGCAGAAGTCTGAGTTTACGCGTGTGAGGCCTGCTGCTCTCAGTTCCTTGCTGGGAGCTTCAGCAGGAGCGCTCGGGAGCTCGCCGGCACAAGAACTGTGAGTCCCCTCGCCCCACCCCGGCCTCAAGCAAAAGTCCAGATTTCCCCCATCAGGAACACCTCGGAGTGCCATAGGAGCGAAGAAGCATGCGTTAACGGAGGGCCTCAACAGTGCTAGGGCTTTATTTCACGAGACACCGTGCACTCACGTTCGTTGTAACAACTGTCAAAGGGCACTGGATGCCTTCCAACTCCTCTCTGGCGTTTGAGCCACAGGCAGTAAATGCATTCGTTTGATTAAGCTCCGTGAACGTGCAACGACGATGGCGAAGCGCTGCCCTGTTCGCTCGAAAGCTCTCGTTTGTACGGCCTTCACACGGCCTCAAGGTACGCCGTTCTAAACAGCCTTACATTCCACGCTGGTGTGCCCCCAATTGGGAATGTGGGCTCTTCTGTGAGACACCAAGGTGCGTCCCAAAGGAAACCGGGGAGGGGGGGGGCTCCCCCAGGACGCCTGCGTACGGCAGTCGGTGGCCAGATGTTTACTTCCAGCCGGAGAAAGAGAAAAAGGACAGCTTTCCCAGGGACAATTCTGGACCCTTGGGAACATCCAGAATCACCAAAGCCTAAACTTGGCACGGCCTGGGGAACGCTCTTCCGCACGTCCAGCAATCCCCACGTCAAAACCTTTCTCGGCAGAGGCAGGCACTCTCTCCCTTGTACTAGATAGCTCGGCAGAGCCTCCCGAGAAACATGCTGCGTCATTCAGCTTGAAAGTGGGACGCGGATGGGAGAGTACGCTTTCTCCCCGTTTGGAGGCGCCGTGCGCTTGGCTTCAAAGCTGCCCGAACAGCACTAGCGGCCCGACGTCTCTGCACGGCAGGATTGTCGTTGTGGGCCGAGGCTGCGTGTTCTCTCAAAGCGGAACACCGTGCTGGCAATACCTTGCTAGAAACTCCTCCCACGGCACTACATGTTCAGCTCCGGCCAAACGAAAGGTGACCTCAGGCCTCAAGGTAAGTCCCAGCGTTTCACGTCGGGGGAGTTGGGTGTGCAGGGGTCTCCATGAGGCCAGACTCCACCACGGAGTGCCTTAACTCTGCGACGCTCCTGGGGGCACACAGGAGAGGAGCTCGTTCGCCAGTTTCGCAGGATGACTTCTCTCCGTGCCGGAACGGCGGCTCCTGGCTTCTAGAGGAACCTTAGCCTAAACAGGCCCCTGGAGAAAGCTCTTCACATTCAGAGCAAGGGCAACGTACTGCTCTCTGGCTTGCCTGGGTTGAGTGCCCCAGTCGTCAAAGAGCCTCGCGAAAGCAGTGCTGCGCAGACTCCCTTTGCCAGTCGAACGGCCTCCTTGACTGAAAGAGAACTGCAGTGCCAAAAGGCACCGTGCTGACGACTGGCTCCAGGAAGAGACTCGGGACAGCACTCTCATAGAAGCGAAAGCTAGGCTGTGCGCCCAGCCTGAGGAGCAGTACGTACGTTTGCCACACTTCTTTACACAGCTAGGCATGAGCCAGAGAGCCTTGGTCACTGAGGCCTACCTAAGGGACTGCCATACTTACCCAGTAGCTCCCACGCAGAGGTCCCTGTGCCCAAACGGGCCTCCACGGAAGGGCCCTGCTCCTCCCGTTGTGTTTCCTTGAGGTAATCAGAAACCGCTGAGGATCCCTATAGGAGCTCCGGTTTGAAGCTGGGCGACCCTGGCTAAACCTTATTCCCCTCCGTGGTAAACGAGACAGGGGCGGGTCCTAAGCTGCCTGAAGTACACTGCTCGCGCCCACCTTCTCTTTGCTGCCGGAAGGCCTCCCACAAGACGTCTGAGTTTACTCGTGACAGCAGAAGTCTGAGTTTACGCGTGTGAGGCCTGCTGCTCTCAGTTCCTTGCTGGGAGCTTCAGCAGGAGCGCTCGGGAGCTCGCCGGCACAAGAACTGTGAGTCCCCTCGCCCCACCCCGGCCTCAAGCAAAAGTCCAGATTTCCCCCGTCAGGAACACCTCGGAGTGCCATAGGAGCGAAGAAGCATGCGTTAACGGAGGGCCTCAACAGTGCTAGGGCTTTATTTCACGAGACACCGTGCACTCACGTTCGTTGTAACAACTGTCAAAGGGCACTGGATGCCTTCCAACTCCTCTCTGGCGTTTGAGCCACAGGCAGTAAATGCATTCGTTTGATTAAGCTCCGTGAACGTGCAACGACGATGGCGAAGCGCTGCCCTGTTCGCTCGAAAGCTCTCGTTTGTACGGCCTTCACACGGCCTCAAGGTACGCCGTTCTAAACAGCCTTACATTCCACGCTGGTGTGCCCCCAATTGGGAATGTGGGCTCTTCTGTGAGACACCAAGGTGCGTCCCAAAGGAAACCGGGGAGGGGGGGGGGGCTCCCCCAGGACGCCTGCGTACGGCAGTCGGTGGCCAGATGTTTACTTCCAGCCGGAGAAAGAGAAAAAGGACAGCTTTCCCAGGGACAATTCTGGACCCTTGGGAACATCCAGAATCACCAAAGCCTAAACTTGGCACGGCCTGGGGAACGCTCTTCCGCACGTCCAGCAATCCCCACGTCAAAACCTTTCTCGGCAGAGGCAGGCACTCTCTCCCTTGTACTAGATAGCTCGGCAGAGCCTCCCGAGAAACATGCTGCGTCATTCAGCTTGAAAGTGGGACGCGGATGGGAGAGTACGCTTTCTCCCCGTTTGGAGGCGCCGTGCGCTTGGCTTCAAAGCTGCCCGAACAGCACTAGCGGCCCGACGTCTCTGCACGGCAGGATTGTCGTTGTGGGCCGAGGCTGCGTGTTCTCTCAAAGCGGAACACCGTGCTGGCAATACCTTGCTAGAAACTCCTCCCACGGCACTACATGTTCAGCTCCGGCCAAACGAAAGGTGACCTCAGGCCTCAAGGTAAGTCCCAGCGTTTCACGTCGGGGGAGTTGGGTGTGCAGGGGTCTCCATGAGGCCAGACTCCACCACGGAGTGCCTTAACTCTGCGACGCTCCTGGGGGCACACAGGAGAGGAGCTCGTTCGCCAGTTTCGCAGGATGACTTCTCTCCGTGCCGGAACGGCGGCTCCTGGCTTCTAGAGGAACCTTAGCCTAAACAGGCCCCTGGAGAAAGCTCTTCACATTCAGAGCAAGGGCAACGTACTGCTCTCTGGCTTGCCTGGGTTGAGTGCCCCAGTCGTCAAAGAGCCTCGCGAAAGCAGTGCTGCGCAGACTCCCTTTGCCAGTCGAACGGCCTCCTTGACTGAAAGAGAACTGCAGTGCCAAAAGGCACCGTGCTGACGACTGGCTCCAGGAAGAGACTCGGGACAGCACTCTCATAGAAGCGAAAGCTAGGCTGTGCGCCCAGCCTGAGGAGCAGTACGTACGTTTGCCACACTTCTTTACACAGCTAGGCATGAGCCAGAGAGCCTTGGTCACTGAGGCCTACCTAAGGGACTGCCATACTTACCCAGTAGCTCCCACGCAGAGGTCCCTGTGCCCAAACGGGCCTCCACGGAAGGGCCCTGCTCCTCCCGTTGTGTTTCCTTGAGGTAATCAGAAACCGCTGAGGATCCCTATAGGAGCTCCGGTTTGAAGCTGGGCGACCCTGGCTAAACCTTATTCCCCTCCGTGGTAAACGAGACAGGGGCGGGTCCTAAGCTGCCTGAAGTACACTGCTCGCGCCCACCTTCTCTTTGCTGCCGGAAGGCCTCCCACAAGACGTCTGAGTTTACTCGTGACAGCAGAAGTCTGAGTTTACGCGTGTGAGGCCTGCTGCTCTCAGTTCCTTGCTGGGAGCTTCAGCAGGAGCGCTCGGGAGCTCGCCGGCACAAGAACTGTGAGTCCCCTCGCCCCACCCCGGCCTCAAGCAAAAGTCCAGATTTCCCCCGTCAGGAACACCTCGGAGTGCCATAGGAGCGAAGAAGCATGCGTTAACGGAGGGCCTCAACAGTGCTAGGGCTTTATTTCACGAGACACCGTGCACTCACGTTCGTTGTAACAACTGTCAAAGGGCACTGGATGCCTTCCAACTCCTCTCTGGCGTTTGAGCCACAGGAAGTAAATGCATTCGTTTGATTAAGCTCCGTGAACGTGCAACGACGATGGCGAAGCGCTGCCCTGTTCGCTCGAAAGCTCTCGTTTGTACGGCCTTCACACGGCCTCAAGGTACGCCGTTCTAAACAGCCTTACATTCCACGCTGGTGTGCCCCCAATTGGGAATGTGGGCTCTTCTGTGAGACACCAAGGTGCGTCCCAAAGGAAACCGGGGAGGGGGGGGGCTCCCCCAGGACGCCTGCGTACGGCAGTCGGTGGCCAGATGTTTACTTCCAGCCGGAGAAAGAGAAAAAGGACAGCTTTCCCAGGGACAATTCTGGACCCTTGGGAACATCCAGAATCACCAAAGCCTAAACTTGGCACGGCCTGGGGAACGCTCTTCCGCACGTCCAGCAATCCCCACGTCAAAACCTTTCTCGGCAGAGGCAGGCACTCTCTCCCTTGTACTAGATAGCTCGGCAGAGCCTCCCGAGAAACATGCTGCGTCATTCAGCTTGAAAGTGGGACGCGGATGGGAGAGTACGCTTTCTCCCCGTTTGGAGGCGCCGTGCGCTTGGCTTCAAAGCTGCCCGAACAGCACTAGCGGCCCGACGTCTCTGCACGGCAGGATTGTCGTTGTGGGCCGAGGCTGCGTGTTCTCTCAAAGCGGAACACCGTGCTGGCAATACCTTGCTAGAAACTCCTCCCACGGCACTACATGTTCAGCTCCGGCCAAACGAAAGGTGACCTCAGGCCTCAAGGTAAGTCCCAGCGTTTCACGTCGGGGGAGTTGGGTGTGCAGGGGTCTCCGTGAGGCCAGACTCCACCACGGAGTGCCTTAACTCTGCGACGCTCCTGGGGGCACACAGGAGAGGAGCTCGTTCGCCAGTTTCGCAGGATGACTTCTCTCCGTGCCGGAACGGCGGCTCCTGGCTTCTAGAGGAACCTTAGCCTAAACAGGCCCCTGGAGAAAGCTCTTCACATTCAGAGCAAGGGCAACGTACTGCTCTCTGGCTTGCCTGGGTTGAGTGCCCCAGTCGTCAAAGAGCCTCGCGAAAGCAGTGCTGCGCAGACTCCCTTTGCCAGTCGAACGGCCTCCTTGACTGAAAGAGAACTGCAGTGCCAAAAGGCACCGTGCTGACGACTGGCTCCAGGAAGAGACTCGGGACAGCACTCTCATAGAAGCGAAAGCTAGGCTGTGCGCCCAGCCTGAGGAGCAGTACGTACGTTTGCCACACTTCTTTACACAGCTAGGCATGAGCCAGAGAGCCTTGGTCACTGAGGCCTACCTAAGGGACTGCCATACTTACCCAGTAGCTCCCACGCAGAGGTCCCTGTGCCCAAACGGGCCTCCACGGAAGGGCCCTGCTCCTCCCGTTGTGTTTCCTTGAGGTAATCAGAAACCGCTGAGGATCCCTATAGGAGCTCCGGTTTGAAGCTGGGCGACCCTGGCTAAACCTTATTCCCCTCCGTGGTAAACGAGACAGGGGCGGGTCCTAAGCTGCCTGAAGTACACTGCTCGCGCCCACCTTCTCTTTGCTGCCGGAAGGCCTCCCACAAGACGTCTGAGTTTACTCGTGACAGCAGAAGTCTGAGTTTACGCGTGTGAGGCCTGCTGCTCTCAGTTCCTTGCTGGGAGCTTCAGCAGGAGCGCTCGGGAGCTCGCCGGCACAAGAACTGTGAGTCCCCTCGCCCCACCCCGGCCTCAAGCAAAAGTCCAGATTTCCCCCGTCAGGAACACCTCGGAGTGCCATAGGAGCGAAGAAGCATGCGTTAACGGAGGGCCTCAACAGTGCTAGGGCTTTATTTCACGAGACACCGTGCACTCACGTTCGTTGTAACAACTGTCAAAGGGCACTGGATGCCTTCCAACTCCTCTCTGGCGTTTGAGCCACAGGAAGTAAATGCATTCGTTTGATTAAGCTCCGTGAACGTGCAACGACGATGGCGAAGCGCTGCCCTGTTCGCTCGAAAGCTCTCGTTTGTACGGCCTTCACACGGCCTCAAGGTACGCCGTTCTAAACAGCCTTACATTCCACGCTGGTGTGCCCCCAATTGGGAATGTGGGCTCTTCTGTGAGACACCAAGGTGCGTCCCAAAGGAAACCGGGGAGGGGGGGGGCTCCCCCAGGACGCCTGCGTACGGCAGTCGGTGGCCAGATGTTTACTTCCAGCCGGAGAAAGAGAAAAAGGACAGCTTTCCCAGGGACAATTCTGGACCCTTGGGAACATCCAGAATCACCAAAGCCTAAACTTGGCACGGCCTGGGGAACGCTCTTCCGCACGTCCAGCAATCCCCACGTCAAAACCTTTCTCGGCAGAGGCAGGCACTCTCTCCCTTGTACTAGATAGCTCGGCAGAGCCTCCCGAGAAACATGCTGCGTCATTCAGCTTGAAAGTGGGACGCGGATGGGAGAGTACGCTTTCTCCCCGTTTGGAGGCGCCGTGCGCTTGGCTTCAAAGCTGCCCGAACAGCACTAGCGGCCCGACGTCTCTGCACGGCAGGATTGTCGTTGTGGGCCGAGGCTGCGTGTTCTCTCAAAGCGGAACACCGTGCTGGCAATACCTTGCTAGAAACTCCTCCCACGGCACTACATGTTCAGCTCCGGCCAAACGAAAGGTGACCTCAGGCCTCAAGGTAAGTCCCAGCGTTTCACGTCGGGGGAGTTGGGTGTGCAGGGGTCTCCATGAGGCCAGACTCCACCACGGAGTGCCTTAACTCTGCGACGCTCCTGGGGGCACACAGGAGAGGAGCTCGTTCGCCAGTTTCGCAGGATGACTTCTCTCCGTGCCGGAACGGCGGCTCCTGGCTTCTAGAGGAACCTTAGCCTAAACAGGCCCCTGGAGAAAGCTCTTCACATTCAGAGCAAGGGCAACGTACTGCTCTCTGGCTTGCCTGGGTTGAGTGCCCCAGTCGTCAAAGAGCCTCGCGAAAGCAGTGCTGCGCAGACTCCCTTTGCCAGTCGAACGGCCTCCTTGACTGAAAGAGAACTGCAGTGCCAAAAGGCACCGTGCTGACGACTGGCTCCAGGAAGAGACTCGGGACAGCACTCTCATAGAAGCGAAAGCTAGGCTGTGCGCCCAGCCTGAGGAGCAGTACGTACGTTTGCCACACTTCTTTACACAGCTAGGCATGAGCCAGAGAGCCTTGGTCACTGAGGCCTACCTAAGGGACTGCCATACTTACCCAGTAGCTCCCACGCAGAGGTCCCTGTGCCCAAACGGGCCTCCACGGAAGGGCCCTGCTCCTCCCGTTGTGTTTCCTTGAGGTAATCAGAAACCGCTGAGGATCCCTATAGGAGCTCCGGTTTGAAGCTGGGCGACCCTGGCTAAACCTTATTCCCCTCCGTGGTAAACGAGACAGGGGCGGGTCCTAAGCTGCCTGAAGTACACTGCTCGCGCCCACCTTCTCTTTGCTGCCGGAAGGCCTCCCACAAGACGTCTGAGTTTACTCGTGACAGCAGAAGTCTGAGTTTACGCGTGTGAGGCCTGCTGCTCTCAGTTCCTTGCTGGGAGCTTCAGCAGGAGCGCTCGGGAGCTCGCCGGCACAAGAACTGTGAGTCCCCTCGCCCCACCCCGGCCTCAAGCAAAAGTCCAGATTTCCCCCGTCAGGAACACCTCGGAGTGCCATAGGAGCGAAGAAGCATGCGTTAACGGAGGGCCTCAACAGTGCTAGGGCTTTATTTCACGAGACACCGTGCACTCACGTTCGTTGTAACAACTGTCAAAGGGCACTGGATGCCTTCCAACTCCTCTCTGGCGTTTGAGCCACAGGCAGTAAATGCATTCGTTTGATTAAGCTCCGTGAACGTGCAACGACGATGGCGAAGCGCTGCCCTGTTCGCTCGAAAGCTCTCGTTTGTACGGCCTTCACACGGCCTCAAGGTACGCCGTTCTAAACAGCCTTACATTCCACGCTGGTGTGCCCCCAATTGGGAATGTGGGCTCTTCTGTGAGACACCAAGGTGCGTCCCAAAGGAAACCGGGGAGGGGGGGGGCTCCCCCAGGACGCCTGCGTACGGCAGTCGGTGGCCAGATGTTTACTTCCAGCCGGAGAAAGAGAAAAAGGACAGCTTTCCCAGGGACAATTCTGGACCCTTGGGAACATCCAGAATCACCAAAGCCTAAACTTGGCACGGCCTGGGGAACGCTCTTCCGCACGTCCAGCAATCCCCACGTCAAAACCTTTCTCGGCAGAGGCAGGCACTCTCTCCCTTGTACTAGATAGCTCGGCAGAGCCTCCCGAGAAACATGCTGCGTCATTCAGCTTGAAAGTGGGACGCGGATGGGAGAGTACGCTTTCTCCCCGTTTGGAGGCGCCGTGCGCTTGGCTTCAAAGCTGCCCGAACAGCACTAGCGGCCCGACGTCTCTGCACGGCAGGATTGTCGTTGTGGGCCGAGGCTGCGTGTTCTCTCAAAGCGGAACACCGTGCTGGCAATACCTTGCTAGAAACTCCTCCCACGGCACTACATGTTCAGCTCCGGCCAAACGAAAGGTGACCTCAGGCCTCAAGGTAAGTCCCAGCGTTTCACGTCGGGGGAGTTGGGTGTGCAGGGGTCTCCATGAGGCCAGACTCCACCACGGAGTGCCTTAACTCTGCGACGCTCCTGGGGGCACACAGGAGAGGAGCTCGTTCGCCAGTTTCGCAGGATGACTTCTCTCCGTGCCGGAACGGCGGCTCCTGGCTTCTAGAGGAACCTTAGCCTAAACAGGCCCCTGGAGAAAGCTCTTCACATTCAGAGCAAGGGCAACGTACTGCTCTCTGGCTTGCCTGGGTTGAGTGCCCCAGTCGTCAAAGAGCCTCGCGAAAGCAGTGCTGCGCAGACTCCCTTTGCCAGTCGAACGGCCTCCTTGACTGAAAGAGAACTGCAGTGCCAAAAGGCACCGTGCTGACGACTGGCTCCAGGAAGAGACTCGGGACAGCACTCTCATAGAAGCGAAAGCTAGGCTGTGCGCCCAGCCTGAGGAGCAGTACGTACGTTTGCCACACTTCTTTACACAGCTAGGCATGAGCCAGAGAGCCTTGGTCACTGAGGCCTACCTAAGGGACTGCCATACTTACCCAGTAGCTCCCACGCAGAGGTCCCTGTGCCCAAACGGGCCTCCACGGAAGGGCCCTGCTCCTCCCGTTGTGTTTCCTTGAGGTAATCAGAAACCGCTGAGGATCCCTATAGGAGCTCCGGTTTGAAGCTGGGCGACCCTGGCTAAACCTTATTCCCCTCCGTGGTAAACGAGACAGGGGCGGGTCCTAAGCTGCCTGAAGTACACTGCTCGCGCCCACCTTCTCTTTGCTGCCGGAAGGCCTCCCACAAGACGTCTGAGTTTACTCGTGACAGCAGAAGTCTGAGTTTACGCGTGTGAGGCCTGCTGCTCTCAGTTCCTTGCTGGGAGCTTCAGCAGGAGCGCTCGGGAGCTCGCCGGCACAAGAACTGTGAGTCCCCTCGCCCCACCCCGGCCTCAAGCAAAAGTCCAGATTTCCCCCATCAGGAACACCTCGGAGTGCCATAGGAGCGAAGAAGCATGCGTTAACGGAGGGCCTCAACAGTGCTAGGGCTTTATTTCACGAGACACCGTGCACTCACGTTCGTTGTAACAACTGTCAAAGGGCACTGGATGCCTTCCAACTCCTCTCTGGCGTTTGAGCCACAGGCAGTAAATGCATTCGTTTGATTAAGCTCCGTGAACGTGCAACGACGATGGCGAAGCGCTGCCCTGTTCGCTCGAAAGCTCTCGTTTGTACGGCCTTCACACGGCCTCAAGGTACGCCGTTCTAAACAGCCTTACATTCCACGCTGGTGTGCCCCCAATTGGGAATGTGGGCTCTTCTGTGAGACACCAAGGTGCGTCCCAAAGGAAACCGGGGAGGGGGGGGGCTCCCCCAGGACGCCTGCGTACGGCAGTCGGTGGCCAGATGTTTACTTCCAGCCGGAGAAAGAGAAAAAGGACAGCTTTCCCAGGGACAATTCTGGACCCTTGGGAACATCCAGAATCACCAAAGCCTAAACTTGGCACGGCCTGGGGAACGCTCTTCCGCACGTCCAGCAATCCCCACGTCAAAACCTTTCTCGGCAGAGGCAGGCACTCTCTCCCTTGTACTAGATAGCTCGGCAGAGCCTCCCGAGAAACATGCTGCGTCATTCAGCTTGAAAGTGGGACGCGGATGGGAGAGTACGCTTTCTCCCCGTTTGGAGGCGCCGTGCGCTTGGCTTCAAAGCTGCCCGAACAGCACTAGCGGCCCGACGTCTCTGCACGGCAGGATTGTCGTTGTGGGCCGAGGCTGCGTGTTCTCTCAAAGCGGAACACCGTGCTGGCAATACCTTGCTAGAAACTCCTCCCACGGCACTACATGTTCAGCTCCGGCCAAACGAAAGGTGACCTCAGGCCTCAAGGTAAGTCCCAGCGTTTCACGTCGGGGGAGTTGGGTGTGCAGGGGTCTCCATGAGGCCAGACTCCACCACGGAGTGCCTTAACTCTGCGACGCTCCTGGGGGCACACAGGAGAGGAGCTCGTTCGCCAGTTTCGCAGGATGACTTCTCTCCGTGCCGGAACGGCGGCTCCTGGCTTCTAGAGGAACCTTAGCCTAAACAGGCCCCTGGAGAAAGCTCTTCACATTCAGAGCAAGGGCAACGTACTGCTCTCTGGCTTGCCTGGGTTGAGTGCCCCAGTCGTCAAAGAGCCTCGCGAAAGCAGTGCTGCGCAGACTCCCTTTGCCAGTCGAACGGCCTCCTTGACTGAAAGAGAACTGCAGTGCCAAAAGGCACCGTGCTGACGACTGGCTCCAGGAAGAGACTCGGGACAGCACTCTCATAGAAGCGAAAGCTAGGCTGTGCGCCCAGCCTGAGGAGCAGTACGTACGTTTGCCACACTTCTTTACACAGCTAGGCATGAGCCAGAGAGCCTTGGTCACTGAGGCCTACCTAAGGGACTGCCATACTTACCCAGTAGCTCCCACGCAGAGGTCCCTGTGCCCAAACGGGCCTCCACGGAAGGGCCCTGTTCCTCCCGTTGTGTTTCCTTGAGGTAATCAGAAACCGCTGAGGATCCCTATAGGAGCTCCGGTTTGAAGCTGGGCGACCCTGGCTAAACCTTATTCCCCTCCGTGGTAAACGAGACAGGGGCGGGTCCTAAGCTGCCTGAAGTACACTGCTCGCGCCCACCTTCTCTTTGCTGCCGGAAGGCCTCCCACAAGACGTCTGAGTTTACTCGTGACAGCAGAAGTCTGAGTTTACGCGTGTGAGGCCTGCTGCTCTCAGTTCCTTGCTGGGAGCTTCAGCAGGAGCGCTCGGGAGCTCGCCGGCACAAGAACTGTGAGTCCCCTCGCCCCACCCCGGCCTCAAGCAAAAGTCCAGATTTCCCCCATCAGGAACACCTCGGAGTGCCATAGGAGCGAAGAAGCATGCGTTAACGGAGGGCCTCAACAGTGCTAGGGCTTTATTTCACGAGACACCGTGCACTCACGTTCGTTGTAACAACTGTCAAAGGGCACTGGATGCCTTCCAACTCCTCTCTGGCGTTTGAGCCACAGGAAGTAAATGCATTCGTTTGATTAAGCTCCGTGAACGTGCAACGACGATGGCGAAGCGCTGCCCTGTTTGCTCGAAAGCTCTCGTTTGTACGGCCTTCACACGGCCTCAAGGTACGCCGTTCTAAACAGCCTTACATTCCACGCTGGTGTGCCCCCAATTGGGAATGTGGGCTCTTCTGTGAGACACCAAGGTGCGTCCCAAAGGAAACCGGGGAGGGGGGGGCTCCCCCAGGACGCCTGCGTACGGCAGTCGGTGGCCAGATGTTTACTTCCAGCCGGAGAAAGAGAAAAAGGACAGCTTTCCCAGGGACAATTCTGGACCCTTGGGAACATCCAGAATCACCAAAGCCTAAACTTGGCACGGCCTGGGGAACGCTCTTCCGCACGTCCAGCAATCCCCACGTCAAAACCTTTCTCGGCAGAGGCAGGCACTCTCTCCCTTGTACTAGATAGCTCGGCAGAGCCTCCCGAGAAACATGCTGCGTCATTCAGCTTGAAAGTGGGACGCGGATGGGAGAGTACGCTTTCTCCCCGTTTGGAGGCGCCGTGCGCTTGGCTTCAAAGCTGCCCGAACAGCACTAGCGGCCCGACGTCTCTGCACGGCAGGATTGTCGTTGTGGGCCGAGGCTGCGTGTTCTCTCAAAGCGGAACACCGTGCTGGCAATACCTTGCTAGAAACTCCTCCCACGGCACTACATGTTCAGCTCCGGCCAAACGAAAGGTGACCTCAGGCCTCAAGGTAAGTCCCAGCGTTTCACGTCGGGGGAGTTGGGTGTGCAGGGGTCTCCGTGAGGCCAGACTCCAC